>NW_008683484.1:219209-223646 GCF_000695815.1 Acanthisitta chloris | reverse complement strand
TTTCAGCATTTTTCCCAGGCTTTAGTCTCTCCTCTACCCAGCTAAAAAAGCCTTAGTCCTCTACAGACAGATTTATAAATAGATATTTGGTTGGTAGGCATTACTGGCAATATATTCTTAATTGAAAATAATTCTAATAGGAGCTTTTTGCACATGGCTGAGCTTGGAAACGTGTGCTTATTACTTTCTTTTCAGTACAAGTTTCAGTTGTGTATTTACCGTGTTGGAGAACTTTTTGTTTTTAGAGGAATTTTGCTCACTAGAATAGTGTCACTTGGGTAGGACAGAATTGAAACCCGGATGCTCCTGTTTGATTTTGTTTGGTTTCACTAAGGTGAGTTAAAAAAATTAAAGTCATTGGACTTTAATGCTGGTTGCAGTGGATAACAGGACAAATGTATTTTGCCATTTGTATGGGGTTCTTTGCAAAGTTTTATCTGTGTTGACACTGACTCCTGGCTGTCTATAGGACAGAGAAAACAAGTGGTGAGAGTGGTGGACATTGTACCCACATTTCTAAACCAGCATGTGTTTAGGATTAGCTCTAAAAGGCAGGACAGTATTGCCTAGAAAAGATATGCTGCTAAAATGCTGCACATGAGAATGGAGTGAGTTGATGAAGTGTCTATAGGAATGTCATCATGTTTCCATCTCCTGGCATTCTTGATTTCTTCCATGCTAAACACCCTGGCAGCCTTTTTTTTTTTTTTTTTTTTTTGCTTGAAAACTGATAATAAATCTGCTTCTGAAAAAGTGTGGTCGTAATATTGAACTCGTATTGTCTGTAGAAGGTGAGTTTGGAGATTTCAATTCTTTTTGAATTCAGTACTTCAATTAGTTCCCATGTTCTGAAATGGTAAAAGGTGTACTGGCCTTTTGGGAAGATGTGCTTTTTTGCACGTTTGCATGATAAATATCTCTAGGTTTGGATGATTCTGTCATAACCTTTGACCACTGGGTGTATTTAAGTCATGATTTTGGAGTACAGTGCAAAATTCTGTTACAATGTTGGAGTTTCTCTTAGAACAGATGTTAATGCTTAATAAAATAAAATCTAAAACCTCTCCCACATTGAGAAGAGACTGGAAAACAGGGTTTTCTTCTGGGTAAACGCTGAAATTTACTCATAATTCTAAAATAAGAGTTGACTCATATGCCTAGTATTATCTAGCATATGCCACTACAAGGCTACTGTGTTTTGTCTTTAATTTTCAGCACTAGCACTTGCAAGCATCTTCAAACAATACTCTGTTTTTTAAACACAAGTTCCACTCTTGATTTCAAAGATTATTAGAAGGAAAATGTGTGATTCTTTTCTAATTACCTCTTTATGTTGCGTAGCTGAGCCTATTATTTTGTTTTCTCACACCTGTAACCTACTTGTTCTCCATTTCATAGAGGGAAAGGAGGGGGCAGTCTGTGACTGAGATATGAAGCAATCTCTTTAACAGCCGCCTTCTTCCACTGAGACTTTCATGAAATTTTTACTGTGCATTAATTAAGAGTGATTCATTATTACTTTGGACTTGTAAACACCTTTAAACATTCCATTAGGTGTTAATGACACACGAAGCAAGAATTAATATGAATTTGTTAGTCCTATATCTAGTAGGGATGTACTTACTCTATGTAATTGCCTAAATGTAGCAGTGTTTCTTAAACTGTTGGGTGTAAATGGTGTTGCTTCGTTTTCTGCTTTTGCTTAGCCATTAGCTGTTGAGTCAAGTGGTGCTAACTCATAGAGTGTGTTTTGGCCTCTGTTATATAGAATGTCAACTGGATGTTTGCCATGGTTTGCTTGGGATTTTCATAAGACAAAAGTGAGTTGCCTGGCTTCTGCCCTATGGGTCGGAGTTGAGGAGCACAGCAGAAGGTGTGGGAGAGAAAATGTGGGGAACACTTATAAATAACCTAACTTAATCTCCATAGCAGTTGAACTGGCGCCTTCTGTGAAATACCAAATTGGTGTGTGTTCTTCTCTTACATTTTCACCTCAGTGGATGACTGGTTTTGTAGGTTTTGTTTAACTAGTGTTAAGCAAAATTAAATTGAACATTGGTAAAAAAACCATGCAGATAAGATTCAGTACTCCTAAATTAAAGATTGCACCTGGTCATATAAAAGCTAGACTTGGCCTGACTAATAGCCTCTGTTGGCCAGTGCTTTTCATATGTAGGTGTTTTGTTTTACAAAAGGTTCGCATTGGCTGTAATTCCTCACCAAACTTACATGAGTACTGGAATTGAAGAGGAAAGGGGTTCTATGAATATTTCCAACACAGATGTTTTCTGGGTTTTTTTGACCCTCTTGCATTCTTCTTACTGTTTTAATATCTTTCCTAGCAGATTTTGAGAAAGCTTACTTGAGATTAACGTTTTGCAAGTACCCCATTTACACTTAAAATGTTTTAAAGTATGAGTTATCCTTATTTAATTGGGAAGCCTCTAACATGCTATCCATCTATCCAATTAAAGCAACTTGCAAAATGTTGAATACAGGTACTGTTTGGTGCCTACTTTCACATAGCTCATAATAATACTTTTTTTTTAAAGCTACCATCTGTTGATGAACAGAAATACTGCCAATGTTTGTCAAATGTATGCTTTATCTGACCTGTTCTACTTAGCACCTTATGGCAAAGCTTTCTCATCAAAGCATTTTACAAATATTTTTGTTCTTACAGTGTCTTATTAGATTGATAACAACGGTAGTATAACTTTTCAATGTGGGGATTTATGTACCCAGGATTAGGGAGATAAACCTCTCTTTAGTTGCAAGAGGAAGTCACCTGCAGTGGGTACAGAGACAAGGATTCTAACTTGGAGCAGTAGGTGAAAATCATTGTTCTGTTCTAATGTTCTTTACAGCCTTCTGATGGAAACAGCTGCATGAATGTGAAATTTCTACAGCAGAAGGCTCCAATAATCTTACGTACACTGGTCTCTTTTTTTCTCATAGGTGGTGGCTGGGCAAGTATGTAAATTTCAAGAAAGAAATATCACAGTGCTGGTGTGTGTTAATGCTGATAATGCACAGTAATGAGTTAAAAAGTGTTTGGTTAATGATTCTTAATTTTGTTGGAATTACTTAAAAGCATAGCAAACCAAGAGGAATTAAAAGAAATATAGAGAGGAATAAGACGGCCTCTATAGTTTGTAGAGTGGGAGTTAAGTGTGTAAGGTATTCTGGAAGTGTCTTTTGAAATGTTGAGTTTTCTCTTCAGATGAATATGCAACCAGCAACAGACTCTGCCTTTTCCCATTCCCTGTTTTCCCCTGGGTATTGTTAGAGGTTGGAGATAAAAGCCTTTAATCATATCTGCATGGAGACACCAGAGCGAATCACTTGAAGTGTTGAGTCAGGATATATATGTTAAAGTATGTTAAACTTGTGTGTGAATGCTCTGTTGAATATAGAACAGCCTTATATGTTTAGCTTGAATCAATCAGAGGTCACTTTACATCTGATGGAGAGCATAATTCAGAACATAAGTTAAATTGCAGTGATCTTTAACCATCTGCGTATGAATGAGAGGCTCCTGACAGAGATGTTACCATACTGTAACTTCAGTGGTTTATACTGTACTTGATATATCTCAACTTTCCTCCATGTCGCTTGTTATTGTTCGGTTTTCCTGATACTGCTATTAAGAGGCATCTTAGGTGGAGCTAATTCCAAACTTTCAAGTGAATGCAATTTATTCAGAAAGTGCAGTTCACTGAAATTGGGATGTTTCATTGCAAATATGTTAGATTCAACAGACTTTGGGATCAGAGTAATATGCAATCTCTCTTTGATTCCTGGTGAACTTGTTTTGGCCAGAGGTCTGGTGTTTCCAGGGTTCTTAGCACAGAGCTAAGCTGCCAAGGATCCCACTTCGTGACCAGGGTTGCTGTGTTTTAGGAACATGTGGGTTCATTGGATAGGCTGTGAGAGATATCGGCTGCAAAGTCAAGGGCTGAAGAAATCCTTGTGGCCTCACCTCATATCTGGGGACCTGCAGTGATCCTCTGTATCTACCTGTTGAAAGTGTCAGTCTTTTAAAGAGTAAAACTAAGAAAAAAGCCAATGTTCCACTTGACAATTTTAAAACAGAAACCTTCATTTGGTAGGAAATTAGGCTTTTTTTTTGTAGTTTGTCTGCTTTGAGAGAAATTAATCATTGAAAATATCTTACAGCCCAGAAATTGTCTGGTTCTAGCTGGAGCTGTGTTTTATTATGCTTTAAAGTGTCAGTCTTTTAAAGAGTAAAACTAAGAAAAAAGCCAATGTTCCACTTGACAATTTTAAAACAGAAACCTTCATTTGGTAGGAAATTAGGCTTTTTTTTTGTAGTTTGTCTGCTTTGAGAGAAATTAATCATTGAAAATATCTTACAGCCCAGAAATTGTCTGGTTCTAGCTGGAGCTGTGTTTTATTATGCTTTCTGCAAATTAA
>NW_008683484.1:217970-219191 GCF_000695815.1 Acanthisitta chloris | reverse complement strand
CCTTTCTTTTCAATCCGGAGTTCAACTGATGGAGTACTTCAGGAGAACTCAAACCTCTGTTGCCTGAAGTCTTAAATTTACCCTTTGTCATGTCAGCACTGACCACAGAGGTTTGCAAGTTGCAGTTCTCTATGTCCTGCATAGGGAGACTTACATAAAACCTGAAGCTTTTATATTCCAGCATGTTAAAATGAATAATGAAGCATATATTCTTCAGGGTTCTGAGAAAGAAGGGAGATAGTTGTTGTCTGGTTTTCTGTTTTTGTCCAGCTGAACTTGTCTCCCAGAGGGAGTTGTGTTGCAGAGAACTGTCCAGTTGAAGTAGTTGCAGTGTACATAGCTGGAAATTCTGTTCTACCTACACTATTCTTTAAGTGACCCTTACAAAACTGAGACTTTTCCTGCATATTTCCCTTGACCTCCATGATGTGATGGAGGTAGAGATTAGGGAAAAACTACCCTTGTCTCTTTACTTATAAACATACTATTTTATAAGATGATTCAAGGATTATGTTCTCCCTATGAGAAAAATTCAGTTGGTCGATAAAAGCCACACTAAAAGCTGTAAAGAAAAACTTGGGAACAGCTCTGATTTCAATGGTTTGAAATTAATTTAAGGTTGAAGATACTGAAAGCACAGTTGTGATTTTAAAAAAGTAAGAGGCAAATGAGTTGTATATTAGCTGCTGTACATCTATCTGACCAAGATGATTGCATGCTTGTTAAGATTATGGCCACTGCAGTAGAGACAGATGAATTTTAGCAGCTTAAGCATCTCCCCTGTTCATGAATGTGTAGAATTCCTGACATGTTCCCAGCATCAGTGAACTGATTTGGTTTTGAAATGGACAAGTTCTGTCACAGAGTTATAACAGTCTCAAAGATGTAACTTTCTTGGTTTACATGGTGTAGCAAGTATTAGAGGCTAGAGAAAGTATGTAGCAAGTAATCTTCCTGACCCCTTGAGTCTTAGTTTGGATGAATTGAAGGAGAAGGGTAAAATTTTTACCCGATGTAAAGGATAGTCTCTTTTCACAGTGTAAAAATATCAGAAGAATACTTTTTCCTGTTTCTGACCTAGATGCATAAAATACACCATAGTATCCTTGTGTACTTGAGATGTTTCCAGGTGTCCCTGACACCTACAAAAAACCCCAAATGCTGGATGCAACCAATTCTGTTATCTCCCAGTCTCCCACATATTTCTGCTAGCTTTCCTGT
>NW_008683484.1:204581-217943 GCF_000695815.1 Acanthisitta chloris | reverse complement strand
CCCCCTTTGGTAATCCCTTAGGATACAGACATTTCAGAGATGTCATGCATCTGTAATGTCTAAATGGCTTCCTCTTCTTTCCTTGCCCCTTCTACCCCAATCAAGAAATTCCAGATGGAAGCTCTTTGGTGTCAGTAACAGCTGCACACCAGATAATATTTTGCATCTTCAGAGCTGTAATATTTGTAATTCCATATATGTAGTTATGATATACATTTACATTAAGGATCTTCTGGTCTTTAAAGTTTCCTCAAGGCTTCTCTAATCATTCTTGATACAGCATTTCCCCCTATTTTCTGTGCCTGGTTAGAAATATCTTACATAAAGAACATAAAGAAGTTAAGATATGCTGTTGTGAATTTGATTTTTAGGAAGTCTGAATATCTTAGAGTCCTTTGTTGTGATTCAAAAATTGTGCTCCCTTCTTTCATCTCTAGGGTTTATAATAAGGTGTCAGCAATGATCTAGTCCATCTGGGAGCTTGCATCAATGCTTGGGAGAGCCATATGTGTCTGCCTCAAACAAGGCTATAGAAAAGTGTTCCACTAGCAACCAAGATGTCATCCATCTGCTAGACAATCCTGTAGCTAGTTAGCTTAATGACGTATTCATTTGACTAGATGTTTCTGAGTAGCAGACTCCAGCTTTCAAATTAATACCAAAACCTCTGTGCTCTGGAGAAAAAAAGCCCTGCCCATTCTGGAGAATGTCAGGAAGTTTGTGGCTTGATGGGTTTGATCTATTTATCTACTTCAGGATGTTGCACTCCCAAATTTTGAGTGAGCACATTGTTAGGAGATCGCTCCAGCCTTCCTGTGCAGGGAACCCATGCAGTGCAGGTGTCTGGTGGCAGAGGGATCAACAGACTAGACACAAGACCTGGCTGACCTTAGATGCATGTAGAAATCCAATCATGCTGCTACTACTTTAGGGTATTATTTTAGCACACGGAGCTGTGTGAGGATTTCCTCTGTGGCAGTCAGAGCTGGAATTGTCATAGTAAACATTTTACCCACCTATGTGGAATAAACCAGGTGATTATTTCACTGGGTGACTTCAACAGAAATACTTACTCAAGGTTAAGAGGTTCAGAGTGTTCAACATTCTAGTTCTAGATAATTGTATTCTCAGATGGACATGCAAAGTCAGAGCTCCAGGACTTGTGCTGGAAATATACTGTGGGAAGACCAGCTCTGTAAATTTCAGATGCTGCTTGTTCTGACTGTGGGAAAATAGAGCACATTGGGACTGACTGTCGTCGATTTATTTTATTTTTCCATACACTCTACCCTACTGGGTTATGTTTTGGGTTTTTTTTTTCCTTGTAGTCCAAAGAGGCTAAGTCACTGTTGCAAATTCTAGGCTGATCTGATTTCTAATATGCCTGTGAGTCAGAGTTGAGTTGAGAAGGGGGCAAAACAACAGGAGAAATGCAAATTTGGATGAAAAGAATGTTTTATCTGTGTTGAGGCAGTCTGGAGAATTTAATATGGAAAAATGCATATGTGTGTTCAGACCACTATACCATTGTGTCCCTCAGTAAATCTTCGTCCATGTCTTGCAAGGGAGTTTACATGCAGCTTCACAATGATTTCAGTGGGAGTTGAGAGACCATTGCAGCTTTTTCTGACTATGGCTGTTTGTATGATTGTTTGTATGATTGAAGCCAACACGGTGCTATCTACTGAGTTTGGTAAATTTTACCTGACAGGTGTTGTTTAAAACATAGTGGACACGGGTAAAATTACTTTGTGAACTTCAAGGTTTAAAAACCAGTAGTCAGTGCCAGTCCTAAATAAGGCTGAGAAACAGACCCTAAATAAGGCACAGAATAAAATTTGCTTTCTTGGCTGTACACTAGAGGCTTCTCTTCTTACAGGTGTAAATTTTTTTTTTTTTTGTGAGCATACTAGCAGTTCTAAGCTTAAAAAGTAGGTGAAAGTAAAATCAGGACAATTCCATGGAGGAGTGTAGAGATTGAAGAGGTGAACTGTACTCACTCTTGCTTCATCTTCTAATGCTACAAAGAGAACTGTGAAGTAATTTGGGTCAGAAGGAACTTTCTGGAGTCCATCTAGTCCAACCTGCAGTAATAGGATGAAGACTTTTCTGAAGAAATACTTTTGAGTTTAGAAATTGTTATTTAGATCTTAATTTTCAAAACTCTATGCTTCTTTCGTATGTTTTGAATTGCTTGTGTTTGGGCAGGAGTGCAGTAAATGTCAAGTGGAGGAAAATAAAGTATGAAAAAAGAGAACCTTAACTCTGCCAAAAAGAGCAAAGTTGGCACAAACTCTAGTTGCAAGTGGGAGAGAGTGACCATCTCAGGGGTAGCTGGAAACTGTTGCATGTGTTTAAAGAAAGTAACACTGTTATTTCCTTGAGATGTTCTAAATAATTAGTAAAGAATGTTGCAGTTTACCTTCTGAGAAGGGAAACAGCTGACAGTTCCTAACTGATAGGAGTATGTTTGTTTGATAGGTATGTTTGTATTCCTTTTGCCGCAGGGCTACTGTCCATTGCTAAATAAAATAAAATCAAAGCATCTTTTCCATGTCACCTCATAAAAACATACAAATCCTCTTGGAGGAAACACTGGTGGATCAGAGTAACACTGAGTAAGCACGTGGGGGGAAAGGGATTTTACATCTTGCTGGAAAGGATCAAAACTTAATTGTTTTAAAACAGAATGAAAAAAAGCATTTTTGTGCTTCTCCACAAAAATCACATTTTCATTGTATCGATGTGTTCTTCAGTCTTGTGTGATATAATGAAAGCTAAAAAAAGAATTGAAAGGCATAACTATGAAATATTGTGAAATTTCTACCTTATAAAGTTTTTATTTGATTATTGGTGTCATTAAAAGAATGCTTTACAGGTAATATTTCTAGTTTGGTGCATTGGATTTCCTGATGGTAGATAGATCTGCAGAAGTATTTCTGACAAGAACTGAAAACTTGTTTGGGAGCTTTGCTTTGTATTATTTAGTTACATCTGTTTGGTTTGGGTTTGGGTTTTTTAAAGTTCCTTTACTTTCTTTGCATTTCCACTGCAAATTTGAAACTTAATTGGGGATATTACTAAAACTCTCTTGTTCTGAAGCTTCATTCTGTTCTGTTGCTCGATTTGTATTTGCTTTACCATGTAAGAGAATGTATTAATGTACAGAAGATGACAGGGCATCATCCTGGTTGAGTTCAGCTATTGAATATGATTTATCTGATTAAATATCTAGCAATATTAATCTTCGTAATTTCTTACATGTACAAATGCTGTGCAAGATCTTTTTTTTTTTGTATATCCTACTGCTGATTTCCCTGTTCTGTTTACCTGCTGCTAATCCTACGTAGTTTAACACTTCCTACAAATGGAAGGAGATATAGACAGAATAATTTTGAGCCCATTTTATGTTTCTGTTAACTTAGAATTGAGGCTAATAATAATAACCCAAATGAGGTTTTGCTTCTGGAGAACATAGCACTGGCTATGTCTGGTCTTTCTCCTGTTAGCTAAGTGTTTTCCTCCTTCCAGAATTTCATATGTGTGGATGCATGTATGTTTTTTCTGTTGTTACGTGTTCCTGACATCTACTGAAGTAATTAACATAAAATTGGAGTGTCTTATCCAATTTAGTCTATGCATAACAAGATAGTATTTTAACACATAATGATCAAAACAATAAGGGGATGCAGGATGGTGTTATGCCTTTCTGGAATAATTTTTCTGGAATGCTTGTTGCTTGGATCTCACAGTGATAGAGTTTAAGTCTTTGTCTTTGGATACTCAGAATAGGGGGGAAAAAAGAAGGGATGTACATAGATATTTGACTTGGAAAAGCCCTTATGATTTATGCTGAGTGGTTTCTGTTTGGCACTATTTTGTGTTATAACCTTTATGCTACTCAAATTAAAAGGCTTAGAAAATAAGTGAAAAAGAAGAGAGTCTTCGACTTTTACCTTGGAAGTTTCTTCTGTGAGCTTGAACATGTAATAGGCCTGAATGCTGTAAAAGCCAACAGGCTCATTTCAGCATTGGTTGTCAGAGGCTAAACTTTGAATACACAATTAAGGGTGGACAACATGTCTAACTTTAGTAGTGGAACAACCTATAGCATATTATCACATCAAAGTCTGACCCACTAGAGACAGTAGATGATTCCAAAACGCCAACTTTATTTTCAAGTACTTGCTATTTAGGTCTGCTGAAGCAATTAGCCACCTTTTGCATTTCTTTTTAGCTGTCTGATTGATGGCACAGCATAATTTTTTTGTTCAAGGTTTTTCATATCAAAGTAAATTACATGCTGCAGGGTGCATTTGTTTTGTGAATGTCACTTTTACAGTCAAAACCTTATACACTGCTGGATAAACAAGTCATATTGTAATTAGGTATGTCTGTGTGCACTAAAACTATGTCAGAATGTAAAACCGTCAGATTAATTAGAGTTTGATTAAAGTGGCATGAGTACCATTGTGCAGTCTCCTTTGTACCGGTTTCGTGCCTGTGCTGTGAATACTGTATTCCCTTTGTAGTGTCAAATGGTCCTGCAAAGAGCTGCCCAAGAAATATTTTTTGCAGTTTTTGTAATTAAGAGTAATTGTTGAGCAATTATTCATGATAATACCTGTCTGCAAACATTATTTTATCTGTTAATGTTAAATAAAAAACAAGTTGCAGGTGTTATTCATGTTTTCTATCTCCTTTTTAGGTAGCCTGTAAAAGGTAAATGGTACAGTGATATCCTGTATAATTGAAAGTTACTGATAAAGTGTGGTAGAGTAATATGGATAATGCAAAACCTAAACATGCTTGTAGTGCATAAAAATATGCTAATTAACATATAGAAAACTTGAAATGAAAGTTCATGAATTTTTGAAGTCCAGTATGAACTGCAGTAAGGAGTTACAAAACACCCCAACAAACAACCCAGCATGAAGTGTGTATTGCAGGAACTTCTAATAATTTTTTTTTTTAAAAAAAAAGTCAGTTCTTCTTTTTCCATGAGCAGCTGTTAGATTCATGCCATCTCAAACATTTAAAGAAGGAATAAGGCTCCATTTCCTGTGTTATTTTGCACACTCTTGCTTCATAAATTATTTAATTAAACTAGCCGGTCTAGAGTATCATCTGTCATCCAGAAGCACCAAGATGACTTCTAGATCTTCTTGCACTGTTACTCTAATTTTCTTCTCACTGCTGTTCAGACTATTTCTCCCTCCATTTCCACAAACTTTGGGAATCTTAGCTTAATAAGAATTTCCTGGTTGCCAGCTCTAAATTTGACTTTGTGAGTATTCAAGTAGCCTTCTCGAGTAGGTCACTTTAAGGACTCTTTTCAGGATATAGAGCTTATGTTATAGAATCATCAGTGTTGGAAGATACCTTTAAGATCATCAGGTCCAACTGTCCACTCAGCACTACCTCTGTAACCTCTGAACCACTAAACCATATCACCCAGTGCCAGATCCAGATGCCTCCAGACGCCTGCACCTCCAGGGATGGTGACTCTACTACCTCCCTGGGCCATCTATTCCCACGCCTGACCACCCTGACAGTGAAATTTTTATTTCTAATACCTACTTTGAGTCTCCCCTGCCTCAGCTTAGAGCCATTTCCTCTAGTCCTCTCGCTGCAGACGTGGCAGAAGAGACCATCCCCCACCTCTCTACAACGCCCTTTCAGGTAGTTGTAGAGAGCAATGAGGTCATCCCTGAGCCACCTCTTCTAAAGGCTGAACAAACCCAACTCCTCATAAGACATGTTTTTCAGACCTTATATGAGCCTTGTCACCCTTTTCTGGACATGCTCCATCACCTCAATGTTCTTTTTGAAGTGAGGGACCAGAACTGAATGCAGCACTCAAGGTGTGACCTCACCAATGCTGAGTACAGGGGGATGATCATTTCCCTAGTCCTGCTGGCCACACGATTCTTGATACAGGCCAAGATGCCACTGGCCTTCTTGGCCACCTGTGCATACTACATGGTTGACTCATATTGAGCTGACTCTAAACAAGCACCCCCAAGTCCCTTTCTGCTGAACAGCTCTCAAGCCACTCCTCCTGTAGTGCTGCATGAGGTTGCTGTGGCCCAAGTGCAGGACCCAGCACTTCACCTTATTGAACCTCGTGCAGTTGTCCTCAGCCCATCGATCAAGTCTATCCAGGTCTCTCTGTAGAGCTTTCCTACCTTCAGGCAGATTGACCTTTCCACCCATCATAGTGTCCTTTGCAAATGTACGGAGGGTGGATTCAATCTCCACATCTAGATCATTAATAAAGATGACCCTGAATGGGACTGGCCCTAACTGGATTTAACTCCATTCACCACAACTCTGTGGGCCTGGCCATCCAGCCAGTTTTAATACTCATCGAAGAGTCCACTCATCCAAGCTATGAGCAGTCAGTTTTTCTTGGAGGATGCTGTGGGACACAGTGTCAAACGCTTTACTGAAGTCCAGATAGACTCCATCTACAGCCTTTTCCTCATCCACTGAGTGGGTCACTTTGTCATAGAAGATCAGGATGGTCAAGCAGGACCTGTCTTTCATAAATCCTTGTTGGCTGGGCCTGATCCCCTGGTTGTCCTGTAAGTGCCATATAATGACATTCAGGGTGATCTCTTCCATCCAATTGCCCAGAACTAAGCGTAAGAACTTTGCCAGAGTGGCAGAAAAGTGGCTAGCTTTGTGACCTGTTTGCCACCAGCTTTGCTCTCAGTTTCATTAGAACTGCATGGGGGGACAGACATGAATTGTTAATAGACAATACTGCTTACTTCACTGCAGAGATGAGATTGGTCCTGTGGTTTGATTTCTGCATTAAGAAAACCCCAAACCATAAAACTCCCCCGCAGCCTCTCCTTGTCCCTAACTCCAGATTAACAATTGTCATGAAAACAGGGAAAGTAGAAGAGATGGAAATGTGATTATCAACCAATCTACACTGATGTGTTTTCCTTGATCAGTACTTTTTAGGCATTTTATTTTAACTGTTTTATAAAATATGATTTTCCTCTCTCCCCAGTTCTTTTCAGCTTACCAGATGTTTGAGCTTAAATTAAGTGTTTCCTAGCTATGATTTTCAGGAAAGCAAATTTACCAGTCCTAACTCTGCAGGAGTCCTGTGCTGATATTGATGGCTGGCTGTGTTCACTGGCAAGAGTACTGTTCTCAACTGAGATTATAACCAAGAAAACGTGTTGACTACGCTCAGTGCGGATTCTCCTTTTATACCCAAGTCTGTGTTTGTAACTGAAAGTGTGGGATATATTCAAATTTGAACTTCTGTTCATGTCTGTGAGGGGAAAAAATGTCCTTATGTTTTAAGTGACTGCATATTGTGTCTGTTCAAATATAGGTCCTTTTGATGTGAGGAGAGTTATTGAACACACCAAGATTTGCTCTGTATAAAGCTTTAGGAATGCTCATATTGGTATTTTATGTTTTGGGGTGTGTGTAAGAAAAAAATTAATCTAAGTTAAGGTTAGTAGATTGTGTAGAAGGATCCCAGCAGCTAGACAGTGTTTTGATTGTGACTATTTGAATGGGAAACGTTAGCAATGTAATTTTAACAGTGTTCACAGACCTGTGGTGATTTTCTTATATTTTATGCCAGATACAGAAAAAGATGATTAACTTGCTTTCAGTAGGAAAGAGTCGTCTTTTCTAAAACCAGGACTATAGGGGCATTAGTACAGTGTGACAATATTGTTTATTGCTTGAGCTTAGGAATTGGTATATTTTGAGCAACCAAGGACCTTGTTTTGTTGTTAGGGATCAAAACCAGTGCAATGTCAATGCTGAAATTTTGAATTTTTCTATGATGTTTACAATGTATTATCAAAGATATTGAAAGAAGCAATGACTGCTAAAAAAAAGGGAAAATATATTGTGTAAGTCTTAATACGAAATGATAATTTAAAAACAGCAACTCAGGCAGCTGTAACCTTCCTTCATGATGTGTAAGGTTCAACCTGTGGTTGGGAGTAAATATAGAAACCTAAAGGAAAAGAAACATTTCTGAATAGATTAGCACTGGCCCTGTTTAGTGCAAAGAAATGATTAGTTCAGACATTAGAGAGGTTACTTTGTCACATGTTGAAAATAACCTATGAGATAAAAATAAAAGCATAGTGCTTAAAAAGGAGAGGCCAGAAGATTTAATCCAGAAGATTTAAATCTGACAAACGAGTGTCTGATGCCTTCACTGAGCTGAGGAGCTGTTCCAGCATAGGTATGCAGACAACAATACTCTTGTATCCCTGAAAATCCAAATTTGACCAAAATGAGGGTTGTCCAGGAGGACTGTTTTGAATTTGCCGGATAACTTCCCCTCGTATCCCTCAGGATGGTGTACTGAAGAGGTTATTTCTACACTGATGTTGTGTTCTTCCCTTCTCTGCTTGCCTTTCCTTCTCCACTGCATTTTGCTGCCAGTGAGCTATTCTGGTTCCCTGCAAACTGAGTTAACAAGAGCTAATATCGATGCTTTTAGGTAGTTTATTCCCATCTGCTCTTGTAATAACAATGCTCTAAGTACTGAAGTATTTGTAAAGCATTCCATCAGAGGGGAAGGATTGCATCTGAGGCTGGTGTTTAGGGTTATAGTTGGTTTCTATTAAGTTAAAGCAAATGTATATTTAGAGAGACAAAGAGATAAAAGGCACAAGGTGACTGTGTAGGGAGACTGTATATGCATGGATACACATAATATATATTAAAAAAATTAAGTCACATGGATCTTTAAAGTTTAATGGCTAATCCTAACTGACTCTTAACTCCTTTAGAGTATTGTGTGCCCAGTTACCCTTGAGTATCCTGCCTTCTGTCCTTCTCTGTTCTCCCAGGTTGTGTGAGTACCAGTCAGGTGAGAAAAATGCTTTGGGTAGACTGTTGTGCTGTTATTTCAACCTATGGCTCATGTAAACCTGAAGGTGGTTAATAAGAGGGTGCACATTACATCTGCCTTCTAAGGAGCTGTGTGTTGTTTTTCTCTATACATGTGAACAGGGAAGAGTCTGAGTCTGGCACTATTAAGACGATATCCACATTATTCCATTACGTTGGTCTACTCTGGTTGATTGGTTGTTTTTCTTAATATAAAGTGCTTACTTTTGGGGAAAAGTAGAATGTAAAAAATAGATATAATTCTAAGGTCCTTGGTTTTACAAAAACTCAGCTGCATATTGGCCAGCTTTCCCAATGGTGACTTGTGGACACAGAAGAACCTCGTGAGTTACAGGTTTTTGGTGTCACTCAGGTTGCGTTATGTTTATCGCTGTCATGCTTACATCACAAAGTCAAAAAGAAAAAAGAAGTTTAAGTGTCCGTGCACTTTCTCTCTTGATGTAAGCCTGGACCTAATTTTGGGAGCATGTTCCTTTTTCCCCCCACATTTCTGCATGGGATATGTTCAGTAACTGCTATATTCCTTTGACTTAAACATTGGAACAGGCTGCCAAGGGAGGTGGTGGAGTCACTGTCCCTGGAGGTGTTTAAGGAAAGACTGAATGTGGCACTTAGTGCCATGATCTAGTTGACATGATGGTGTCAGTTCATAGGTTGGACTCAATGATCTCAGAGGTCTTTTCCAACCTTAATGATTCTGTGGTTCATTTCTCTGGTAACATGATTTCATTGCATTATGATGGTTTGGGAGTATTTTTGCCTTATCCTAAGGTATCTCTGATATGTAAAATCCAGTTTTTCTCTATTGAAACATGTACATTCCTCAGTTATGTTACAAATACTGTACTCTACATTGGAGTGGCCGTTGTAGAAATGTACCACACAGAAGCCCAGTAGAACAGCAGACTGTGTGAGGTGGATTGCTCCTTGAATCCTTCAGTTTCCACTAGGCTGATCTTTGAGAACTATCCAGTCTCCTTGGGTTTGATTGCCATTGTTCTGGTGGTAGCCTGATCCTACCCTCATGAGATACTCTTATTTCCTGGCTATAGACATGGCCAATCTGGTGAACTTTTGATATTGACTATGACATTTTGCTGACAGTTAAAGCATTCCGTAGAAGTGGAAACTGTTGTCTTGACAACTAAACTCCAGCTAATAATAGATAACTAAAGAAACCACAAGTCCAAATATATCATAATTCTTACAAAATTCAAACTTATTCTTGACTTTGAGAGCTGATCTCAACACAAATGTGTTCGTGTTTTGGATCTTTAGCATGAAGAGCTCAGGCGTCACTGTGGCACAATAGTTTTATAGTTGAGTACATCTGTATCTGTTTTAGATGCTGCTTTTTTCTGTGATAAAATTTGTTTGCTACTTTGCTGCAAAGATGACTTTTTATTGCCACTGTAATGGTTCTTATATTTCAGTGAGTTAAAATTTCAAAGGTGTGTTGCAGTTTGATTGGGAATCATCATATCAATCCAATGTACTGGACATGCTTCAGGAGAACCCTGGCTTTCACTTGGAGAGCCAAGTATATAGATTCATTGTGGTTTTTATCCTCAGCTAGAAGACTAATAATGTTTTTCCTCCCCCACTTACTTAATGACTTTAAAGTTCAATTTCCAATATGATTTGTTGTTGGAAGTTAATAGAGTGGAAGTAATGGTGTGTTTGACAGTTGCAAACACTGGCAAAACTGTTTCTCTGTATGTTTCATTTTACTATTTCACTTTGGTTTTTTTTTTTCCAGTGGGCCCATTCCAGTTATCTTTAAAATGAAAGGCACATACCAAGTTAGCTTGCACTTAGTGTGCGGTGTGAAGTGCTTCTATACAACAGTAATATGAACAATATACACATTCTTATTAAACAGCATATTAGATTTTAATCTGTATGTTTCCTTTTCGTCTTTGTTGGGGTTTTTTCCCTTTTTTTCCTTTACTTTCCCCCACCCCTGCAGAAGAGTCAGATTGCTCCCCAGCACTTCTGTTGTGCTAATGCTTCTTCCCAGAGCACAATGTGAATAGACCTCAAAACATGGAACTTAAGTCCTGATCCTCGTTCTGAGGAGGAACAGCAGTTTTGCCTCAGCATAAAGTTGTTCCTCTGCCTATAGGGTGCTTTAGAGGAGGTAGCATGAAGAATTCATAGCAGAAATTGCATGTAAATGTCATGTTCAGTTAAGGCACAAAAAACCGGGAGGACTCTTAAGTTACCTGCAGAACTTTTCTGGAGTGGAGAGAAAGAACTGTTAAACACCAGTAAAGACATCCTCTGTGGGACTGCATTTTGGAGTGGGAGTTTGTGTAAACGAGTTTGGACAAGCTCACTTGTTGTGGTTCCATCTGTGGTTTTAAAAGAAAGATTTGACACTGGGATCTATTTTTTTAACTATTCGCCAAAGAACGGACATTGTATTTAAAATCATGTATGCTGGTGACTGACATTACTACTCTGCTGGAACTGTGAAAGATGAGCTCTGCGAGAGGCCCTTCTATTACAAACTGCCTTTGTTCAGAAATACATCATACATCTACCACGTAACACTTGAGGTGACTGGGGTGTGATCTGAGACTCTAGTGGTGTTTGCCTCAGACAAGAAGCCTCTCCTTGCTGTCCATCCCTGTTTGCATTCTGTTGTTGCATAGCTGATTTAAGCCTTGGATGCTGCCTGATAAACCTTTGGTTTGTGGTCTGCTCTGTTGAACCTGTCAGGGAAGACTCTTCTGCAAAAGTACTGCTGTCCAGAGTAGTCTAAAAGCATATTAGTAACAGCAGTCTAATCTATAGCAATATGAATAATCATTGTGAATTGTTTTGCTTAAGTTTGCAGAGATGGGAGGTGCTTTAGGGATATGCTGCTCAGACTGTGATGTCCTCTCATTTAAATTCGTGTTAGAAAGGTAGCAGCTTTTCTCGTGTTTTCTTGAAATCTTTCTCTTAAATCTACTGATGTTATGAAGAGAGGCAGTAGTCAAGACTATTAAGCTGATGGTGAGGAGTAAAGGTTTTGAGTTTCCATGTTTTTATTTCTGTTGGATAGCCATAAATTATGTATTTCTCCCAAAAAAGATTTGGAATTAACTGGTTGCTTTCCCTTTCCTTTGAACAGCTGTAGAATTGCATTCAACAGAAATTAAGAGAACAAGTTTGTTGCTTGAATAGAACTTCTCATCTTTTGTTTTTGTAGGTGATGCTTTGGACTGTCATGATGCATAAGATGCCAGTGTCTTAATAAAAATAGCTAAGTTGTGTGGAGAAAGAACTTAAGTCTTCTGGATTATGCTTAATACTTTAGTTTCTGTGCCTGTATGGTTAGTATCAGTCGGTTTGAGAGAATACTTTTCAGATAAATATAATATTAACCTGCACAAAACACTTTCTAGTGATCTTCAGGAATAAAATTTCAAAAATAGAACACTATTAAATAAAAATTATTATAAATGGGAAAATACATACTCAAATTATAACAGCTGTAGCTGAGGTTGCATGTTGTTTTTAGTTAGGTAAGACTATTCCAGTTGTTTGTAACTTTCTCAAATATGAGCCATTGGAGCTGAAATTTTCCATGCTGATGATCTGCTTGGGACTGGTTATTTGGGCTGGAAAGCTTTTGACATGCAACAAAACAGTTGAAGTATTTCTGAGCATGAATTCAGGAAAGAAGACGGTCACTGTTGTCTCAGTGGGAAGGTCTCACCCATTCGTGACAGTCTGTCTTTGAGGGAAGACTTGACATTTGGTGGTTGACCATTGCTGGAGCTGTTCCAGGACAGCTGTTGCAGCACTGTGCTTTAAAGTGGGTTACTGAAAGGGTCTGGATTTAGACTAAACTTCCAAGTGGGAATAGGAAGGGAGTTACTGTTAATACAGATGGTTCCAGCCATCCGATTTGATTGCAGCCCTGCAAGCAGTTGTGGAGGCATGACTGGAGTGGGGGAAGAAGGGGAAGGGTCAGCAATCTGCAGGCTGTGAATGGAGTGGCCAGCTGGGGTGGGAATCTCTCAAGCAAGCTGTGCTGCTGAAGCCAGTCTTCCATCTAGCAGGACTATCATGGTATGTTTTTCTTGGAAGCATCTTGTTTAAGAGAATAAACTGTACTTAAATGATGATTTCTTGATAAGTTGAATCTCACCATGAGCACTTAGGGAGCACATATGTGTGTGCTGTGTGATCTCGGTCTGCCCCAGACACAGAGTGAACACAGAGCACTCATTTGTTTGGCGAAAATGTCTCTCCAAGGGTCCTAAGTTAAGTCCTGTCTGTGTGTAAAAAACTGCAGGAGGTAGTGGGAGGAATTTATAAGAAAAATAACAATAAAAAAACTATTTAGAAACAAGGAGCCTCTATAAATGACCTGGTATGGGACCAGTATTATAAAAATGGTTGGTTGATTGTGTCAGCAACTGGAAGTACCTGGATTTGGGGGCGAGTTGAGGGAAGGAT
>NW_008683484.1:154533-204560 GCF_000695815.1 Acanthisitta chloris | reverse complement strand
TCCCTACCATACTGCATGAACTGAGATGGATGGCATTTTTTCATAACTGACTTAAACCAGATGAAAAGACATCCCCTTTTGTTCGAGTTGGTCTTTAAAGTGCATTGACTGCAGTGAGGCCAGGCTTCCATGTAAGGTACTTAGGATGCAGCTGATAAGATAAATAGCTTCTAACTCTCTTCCTCCTATGCAATGTATCAGCTTTATGCAGCATGTTCTTGCAGGGAACTGTGGATTGCCGGTGGGGCTTGAAGACCTGCCGAATCCAGAAAAACATGGATTTCTGTTGTTTAACAGGGGAAATGACTAGGCTAGTTATTTCACTTTAAGTCATCAGGCTAAATTCCGAAATAAGCATTCCTGAGAGTAAGACCAAGAAAGAAAAAAACCCAAATATGTTGCTATTAGCCAGTAACCTCTGCAATTACTCCCAGCAAATAACAACAACATATGCTGTCATATAAGAAGTGGAAATGGATCTGGAATGACTGGTTAAAGCAGACTTCTGTGCATCTGTCACATGGGCTAATAAGTAATTTGTCTTTTTTCTTGTGTTTATTGAGAGTGACCCCATAAAAATGTCAATAAATATTATTAGAAATATAGAGGATCCATGTGGTTGTGGATGGATCAGAGCCAGTGACGTGTCTCCATCCTGTGTGATTGTGACAAAGGGAGAAGGAATACTGAAGTACAAACAGAAAGTTCCAAAGTGCTTTTTGAGTACTGACTTACAGGTTCATCCTAAGGCCATGACTTTTTAATGTAAATGAATGCAGTGAGGAGCTGACCATCTCTGAGTGGCAGTGCCTTGGAAAGTGCCTACCCACCCTGCAGCTTCTGTTTGCAGCAGCCACCACTCTGTAATGGTCACTTAGATTTGTGCACCTCAACTTGTTGTCTTTAACTGTGCTCAGTTGTGTGCTGGTCGCTTCAAATTTATTTTTCCCAATGCTAGTAAAGTAAACTCATTTTTAAGTATGAGAACTATGTTTGCTGTAATGCAGCCTATGGTATTTTCTTAGCCCTCTGGTATGTAATCTGTATTTCCATTAGAAACTGTTTCTTCTGTGCATGATATTTTTCATTCTGCATTCCAGTAATTGAGTAGCCTTTCCCTGAAAGTGCCCAAAGCACCAGGATTCTTGTTCGTGCTCTGCCTCCTATGATGAGCTGTGTAAGGCAACATTTGTGCAGTATAGAGAGAGCCCAAAAAAAGAATATGGGGTTGTGTCTTCCTTCCTGCTTCTTTCAGCTTGCTTCTCTTCCCCTTCTGCACTTAAGGTCTGTCTTCCTAGTGCCAGTCTGCAGGCTGTTTGTGCCGCTGGGGTCAGTCCATGACTGGGTAAGAATTAGTCGAGTTCATTCTACTGCTAGTAAAATATAAGTGAGGTGGTAGCATCTGGAGAGAGAGAGAGTGTGGAGCTGCTGTGTATAGTGAAGGACTTGAAGGAAGCAGTGAAAGGAAAATGAACAAAGCAGAGCGGAGAACAGTTTGACCAAGAGAATGCAGAAGGTCTGAGGTGGATATGGAGAAACTGATGGATAAACCAAAACCAGAAGACAGGAGCAGTGAATTATAACTGAACAAATATAAATACTGTTAAAAAACATCTGGAATGGATGGTGAGGGAAATTCTGTTACATTTTAGTTGTTTTTAATTCTCACTTTCCAAGTCAAGAACCTTGGTTATAGGTGACTTTCACTTGTAGTTATTTGCATCCAGTCTAGGCTTGAAACATCTCACCTTATGTCTGATGTCTTGCTTGGTTCTGGGGTGGATGTTGTATACTGGTCTTAGTTCACCAGAGCATTTTGTTCCTTCTGCAATAAAAATGGAAGATTAATTATGAAAATGGGATTCAGAGCAGTCAGTACTATGGCTGTGAAAGAGCAAATAAAAAAAAGAGCTGTTTTCATTTTGTCCAGCAAATGTTGAGTGTTTGCACAATGCAATGCTAAAAGCAGGAGTCTTGGTGAGGACCACCACACTGGGGGAGTCTCTGCAGCAGTGAGTGTCCTCACAGGCTGCCCCTCCTTTCCTCTGCTTGTGGCTCTTGTGTCTCAGAGGCTTGTCTTTACATCGTGCGTTTAAGGTGCACGATATAAAAAAAGTAGGATTGGACTTCAGGACTCTAATTTTGCACAACTTGAATTGCTCTTTGATTGAATGGCTCTGGTCATTACTGTAGCTGTAGTGGGTTAATGTTCTTTAAGGCTAAAAATGAATGGCCATGGTGGGAGAAGAGTCATCTTTCCCCTGTGTCATATTGTAGACAGACTGCTACTTCGCTTGTTGGCCTCTGATGTAACTTAATTAATTGTAGTGAAATTACTCCTGATCTATAATTAAGTGAGAAGGAAATTGAACTGGACAGTGTGAGAAGTTCCCTGTGTTGTTTCTTATAATCTTGAAGAGAAATGGAAGAGTTCACATTTCATTACTGCCAGTCTGTCACCTTGAACATGAAATCCTTCTAACTAAGCACTGTTTCAGAATAAAAGTTACTGGGCATGTGGGTTCAAGGTTACTCTTTCTCTAACTGGTAACTTAAGAACTGTTATAATCTTAGGAGCATGCCTAAAACTGAGTTGCGAGTTTTTGGGTGTTTTTAAAGACATACTGTGCTAATATCCTGCAGTACCACCACGTAAATCTGCAGTTAATCACTGTGGGATCCTTACTGATGGGAAGGTCATATCAATGACCTGCCTGCTGACATACCTGGTCTGCCTTCTGACTTTTGGATTTCCTTTGTCATATAGGGAGACTGTGTTTCCTGTTTGACTGGAACTGTTATGGGTAAAATTCTTCTTTTCATCAGATAATCAGTAGATCTTTTACTGCTTACATGAAGTGTTACACCACAAGTACTACAGGTGTGAGGGCTTCCATATCAGTCTAGTGAGGTGGTGATTATATTGATGATTGGGAATATAACCGTTTCTGGTGTCCCTGATTGGGTATGTGGCCTTTACACAGGAGCAGTGCAGCTCTGACAGTGCAAGCCTCTCATTCACATTTGAAGGTAAATATAAAAAAGTGGCTGGAAAGAAATTGCAGAATATATGGCATTCCTCAGGGGTGGCATGGAGATTGTTGTCATCGACAGTATGACAAATGTAGTATTTCTCTGATTACTCATTTTTCATGGACACTCCCTGTGTTAGTTTTATTCTTCTTGATCATCTGGATTAATTTTCTGAGTTCTTTAAATCTTGGTTTAGTAGTCTTCTTTTTTGATAATTTCAAGGTAGGTTTTAGTACTTCTTTTAGTACTCCTTCTCCTTAGCTTGAGAGCTATAATGAAAATAATTTGTTATCTGTGTGAGGAAAGAAAGTGTATTTTGCACTTTGAGGTGACCTTAAGGATATATAGTATGAGATAGAGCTTGAACAAAGATGAATACAAATGGCTGAGACTGATGTACATATCCCAAGTCACTTACTTTGTTCCATGTCCGCTTAGTGTTTTGTTTTTAAGTTTTGGAATATTCAAGTCACAGCCTTACTAATACTTCTCCTTAAGATATCAGCAATACCAGTTATTAAATATCCAATGGTTTTAATTTTTAAGGTAGTTTCTCTTGAAATTCACAGTTAGTTTACTGTGCTGTGGCTTCTCACATTCATCCATTTTCACTAGTTGCTCCTCATGTTCAAATTAGCAGCACTTGCATTATAAATTACAGTCTCCAGTATTGACACACATGACTTCCTTTTTGCATTTTGTGGCTTATCATAACAATTGGTATGTTTTCCAGGTTAAAATACATGACTTAGAGAAAATGAGATTGTGAGTCTGTAATTGCATGGGTAAGAAATGCTCCCAAACTTAAGATGATGCTAAATATTTCATTTGAAAACAGAAATACTTCTATTTTGCAGTTCAGTAACTAATTTTTGTCTTCAAAGTAATCACAGTTGCTGTGTGAAAGACAAAAATGAATGTTTATTGTATTATTTTGCTTATATTTATCTGTTATTTTTCAAACTTTTTATGTCCAGGTTAGTTTGACACTGCTTCTACATGGTTAAAATAGTTTACACTCTAAATAAGACACCATAGATTAGTACGAGCTGAAGATTCGGTTGTGCGAGTTCATCTAGATGACCTTATTTTGTCCAAGTTTTGGGACTGCAAATGGCTAATTTTGTGTTCTATGCAATGTAATTTATTGTTAGCTTATTCCTCAGAAGTTGCAAGACTGTAATTTTGAAATGTTCCTCTAAACAGTATTAAATGCAAGAGTTAAAAGAAGCAAAGAGAGGTATTGTATTAGAGTAATTCTCAATAAAAATTGATTCAGAACAAAAACCCATCCTTAATGATAAGTGTCATTTGAAGATGACCTGTGATTACAACCCACAGTTTTGCTGTCATTTAAGCTAGAGGGGACATGTGTTTCTGCCTTGCTCAATTGATGAGATTGGATGGATGATTGAATGATGAGACTGCAAGCCAGGTCTTTAGCTTGTCAACTCATGCCTAATTCACAATGACAGTGTGCATGGAAGGCAAGTGTCTGTATCCTGTCATATTTAAGCTTCTAGTTACAGCCTTCTTTCTGTGTTAATGCTGTAGATGCTCCAAAACAGACCAGAGAAGGGAAAGATGGTCATGGACAGAATTGGGCAATTTTTGTATACGACACCTGCTGTTTCATCCCGTTTCCATCTTTTAGTGTTTCCATGTAGAAATGATATATTAAGGAAGTGTTATCTATTAACAAAAATATTTGACTGTCTGGGAAAACAGTCTGTGTTTTTATAAAATATTTTTTTCAGTTCATTGCCTGCCTTTGCAGTTTCTGGAGCTTTTTGAATCTGTTATTTTCCCTTTTCCTTGGGATTTTCCTGTTTCTTCTGTTACTGCCCCTTCTCCCTCACTTTTCTCTCCATGTTACAAATGTTCCCATCACTGGGAGTTGTGTTGTACCAGTAACAGTTAAGTTATTGTAATCAGTCCTAACTACTGCATGGAGCTGACTAAATTGCAAGTAGATCCATATACTAAAACTGATGAAATCTGTCTAGTAATTTATGTTTTAAATACTTATTTTATTGTAATAATATTACCCCTGCTGCTTAGCAGAAGCCTAGTGACAGGAAAAGGAAAATAGCTGTTTGGACCTGTTTGTTAAATGAACATCAAAAAAAATGCAAGTTGTTAAATGAGCATCAGAAATGGCAAACATGAAAATGATGCGATAAGAGAAAAGAGTTTAAAAGTGTTACTAGTAGGTTGAACCAATTCAGATGAAACTCTGATCTTCTAGAAGCTAGTATCATTTTAAGATCTATGGTTTAGCTTTTGATAAGATCCTGAAAAATTCAGATGTGGTTACCAGTGAATCCCTTTTCCCTTGCATGGTGGTTTAAAAAGTGAAGCGCTTTATGATGAAGCTCTTTAAGATTAAGCCACTGCTATGTACATTAAACTACTTTTTTCACCCATGTGGTTTGCTTCACTCTATTGCTAGTGATTGTCACACACTCATTGTCACAGGTGACTCTGTTGAGTGGGTTCACTCTCTATCTCTCACCCAAATGAAGTTACTGTTCTCCTGGCAGTCAGTGGCAATAGGTGGTAGGTTTTTCCCATGATAGCATCTGCTGTGAGGCAAGTAGTTGAAAACAGTGCAAATTGTGTGACATTAACTAGTTTCGAGTCCTAACAAGTCAAACATCTTGTGCAGATGCTTTGTCACTGTCTCAGGGGAGCAGTCGATCTGTGAGGACATGTGATGCAAAGTGCCCTGCGCAGCTAGCTGAGGACTCACACCCCTTGCAGTCTTGGTTTAATTCATTGCACTGGTTCCGCTGTTTTATTTTGCAAGGCACATTATGCAAATCATGTGTATTGTTGGTTCTTTAGATTATTTGTGTTTTCTCTAGCTGGATGAGTAAGTATTATGCAGAAGATTTGGGAGGTTGCATAAGCTGCAGAACTTAGCAAGGTGGTGAAGTATCGTGACATAGCTGATGAAGTTGTTACAGCATGCTGTGCTCTGTGTGCGTGAAGCTGCCTTAGTACAGCTACAAATGAGATTAGGCACATAATTGGTAAATAAATTTTGGTTTACTTTTTTAGTAGACTATTTTTTTCTTCTCGAAGAAGAGTCTAGCTCAGGACCTAGCTGTAAATATGTGTTCCTTTCTTCCTTGAAGGGTAGAAGCTGCAACATGTGACACATAACACAGTCTCTACTAAGTCATATGTTATAGTCTATATCCATTTTTGGCATTAGATATATATTGATTACCAGAATTATTTGGTAATTTGGTGTATAGGTTTTAAGGAAACATGGATAGGACTTATATTGTCAAAACTAGAAATGTGGACAGTTAAAATGACTACCTTTGCATTCAGCTTGTTTCACTCTTTACAGATTAATTACAGATTAATAAAATGTGTAAGTGCATGAAATGGTGGTGTGACTGCCTTATTGGAAAAGATCTTTGGGAGCAGAGTAGGAGGAAGTGTAGGATATATGTGATGTAGTATGCAGAATATTTGTAATATATGCATATCAAAGAATTAATATAGTATGTCAAGTGTAATACAGTGTAATGGGAGTATTTTTTGATGTCCTGACATACAGTTGTGTTAAAAATTTGCATAATAGATGCACATGGGAAGAAGCTAGAGTTGTTGCAGACAGTTTGACACTCCCATATTTTCTACCTCCTCCTCTTCAGTGGTGCAGGAGGACAGGGAATAAGGGGTTGTGGTCAGTTCATCACGTGTTTCTTCTGCTGCTTCCTCCTCAGGGGGAGGAATCCTCTCTTGCTCCAGTGTGGGGTTCCTCCCGTGGGAAACAGTCCTCCACCAACTTCTCTAACGTGAGTCCTTCCCACAGACTACAGTTCTTCTTGAACTGCTCCAGTGTGGGCCCCTCCCATGGGAAGCAGTCCTTCAGGAACAGGCTACTCCAGTGTTGGTCCCCCTCAGGGTCACCAGTTCTGCCAAACAAACCCACTCCAGCGTGCAGTCCTCTCTCCACATGGCCACAGTTCCTGCCAGGAGCCTGCTCCAGCATGGGCTTCCTATGGGGTCACAGCCTTCTTTTGGGCATCCACCTGCTCCAGGCTGAGGTCCATCATGGATTGCAGGTGGATGTTTGCTCCCCTGAGGACCTGCAGGGGGCACAGCCTGTCTCACCATGGGCTGCAGGGGAATCTCTGCTCTGGCACCTGGAGAACCTCCTCCTGTCTTCTTCACTGACCCTGGTGTCTGCAGGGCTGTTTCACATATTCTTACTCCTCTAGTTGGAATTGCACAGTTTCCCCCACTTCTTTAATACATCATCCCAGAGGCACTACTACCATTGCTGCTGGGATCAGGCTTGGCCAGCGGTGGGTCTGTCTTGGAGCCAGCTGGCATTGGCACTGTCAGACATGGGGAAAGCTTCTGGAAGCTTCTCAGAGAAGCCACCCCTGTAGCCCCTCTGCTACCCAAACCTTGCCACAGAAATCCAGCACAGACTTTTAAAAAAATTCAGTAGCTTAAAACCTAATTGGGAACAGGATTATAAACTGGATGGAGAAGAGATTCAGTGTATGTTCAAAGATACTTTATGTTCTTCATGATTACTTTAGCAAGGATTAAATAATTGGCTGTTGGAAAATTATTGGTGAGTTGATACCTTTGTCTTCTGTGCCTCTGTCAGTCATAAGACAACACTGAAGTTACTTGTTGCGTTGTCGCTATTCTAAGTGAGCATAATACAGTATACATGAGAGATTTAGGAAGGTTGAGAATTTTATGTAATCCATCTAGTGCTCTGGTGTATTTGTCAAGCAGGAGTATTTTTTGCCATCTGTGCATTTCCACCAAAGTGCTTTCTGTTTGTATAGCACTGGGCCAAAAAAGAAACTTGGTATCTTTAACATGCCATCCAGAAGGGGTTATTAATTTGCACAGTTTTCAGGTATGTAAAGCACACTGTGCTTCTGGAGGCATTTGTTAGCTGTTTGAAACAATTTGATACGTAAATTAACATTTTTAAAAATAAACCCCATGCTTCTCACTTAGTATGGCATCAGTTAGCACTCAAAAAAAAATAATCTTTCTTCCTGTGAGCTTGTCTACCTGGTTTGATTTCTGGACATTAATATCCAGTGCCTTGGTACCTTATTAGAAATAACAGACAAGACTTCAAGCTAATAAGCAGTTACAGTCCCTTTTACTTAACAAATGAATGTATTTTTCCCTGCTCTGTCCACAGATTGCTTCTGCCCATCAAATTCAGATCTAGTGCTGCAGCTGCATTCAGCTCGGTCGGTAGGGATAGTACAAGGATTTGCTCCCATTTTCTTTGTAGTGGCAATGTAGGACACTGATAAGACAGGTCAAAACCTGTTCAGTCAGGACAAGCTACTTGTATACTGCAGGTCTCTCATGCAGCCTACTCTTATCCTTCTGTCTGTCCCACCCTTATTCCATCATACTTCTTTGCAGGGTTCATTTTCTAGATTAAGAAACAACAAGTGCTGTATCTTTTAATCCCTTAAATCCCTTTTCTGTTCTTGTTTTATGGATGGGCTTAGCATTGTTTTCTACAGATGCAATGAAACATCCTGTTGCAACCTCCCCCTGTCAGTCACTTGACAGCTCACTTTTTGCATTCAAAACAGTAACTCTTGATCTTCCCTTTCAGAAATGCTGCCATGGCTGCTGTAATCACAGACTGTCCGAGTTCTTGTTAACACAAGTTACCACAGTTTTAAACTGCATGTATATAGTTGAGTCACAGATACTTTTTCTGCAACTCAAGAGGCCCCAAAGGGTAGTGAAGCAACTTTCCAAACAAAGCCAGCAACAATAAGTTGACTGGAAAATCCTGGTAGATAAAGTAATTGATCCATCTGCAGTTTGAAAAGTCCCACACAAGCTCCACCACCATGCCCTGATGTTGAAGGCAAAGGGTATTTCCTGCTCAGTCTCACAGCTGAACCCACCAAAGAATGTGAGATCTGATAGTGAGATTGTGTTGTGAGGGCTGCTTGTCGCATATATTTGTCAAGATAATGCAACTGTTTGACATTTATGTGAAGCATTTAATTAGTAAATGGTTTCAGTTGAAAACATTTTTAAATTGTATAGATGGATTGCTGGTGAAAGCTGTGGTGAATGAAGTGCATCACCAGTTTGTTCTGAAAATTTATTTCTAAAATCCTAAATTCTGAAATATGTTCTAATTATGAACCAAGAAGGAAGATCATTTTTTGGTTGCCTGGAACAGCCTTCCCTGTTCTGCACCTGGACTCTTCTCATCATCTGCCTCCTCACCACCATTTCTTTTTTAGCCCCATTGTTTGAGGACAGTTTCTTTTTCTCTCAAGTCATGCTGTAAGTGCTTTGTGGCATGTCCTCTTCTGTTTCTCCATAGCTTCTCCATACTTCCATGTTCTCCATCCACTCCTCTCATTTCTCTGCTGGGGTATTCTGGTGGCAACTCCCACTCATCACAGCTGCTGCCATTTTCCCTATGTACTGCAGTAAAAAGCTTGGATACCAGTGCCAGGACTACCTGTGGAACTTGTGAATTTGGGTTTCTTACATATGACAAATGAGGTTTGAATTCAAGATCAGAGGTGGGGACCTCTTCTGCATGAGGTCAAATGTCAAGTTGTCACAAGAAGAACAGTGTATCTTGTGTGGACTGGCCCTTGGGATCAGCTCTACTGCCCAGCTGACTGCCCCTGAGTCTGTGGTGGGTTTTTGAATGTCAGTGTCCTTTTATTCTGCTTCAGGTAATGGGTTTGGTCACTAGTGGTGGTAACATACTGACCAGTTGTGCAAACACATCTGGCGCTTGCATTCTGAAAAAGCCATTTGTAGGTGCATGGATGAGGAATTGGTTTGGTTGTACTGCATCTGTGTGTTGGTCTGATATGTGAAATGATCCAATGCAACTGCTGTTTTGGCATGTAAAACACAGGACAGATAGTTCTGCTTCCCAGGGAGACAGGTATGTGAGTTCTGGACTATGTGGAAGTATCAGTCCTTGCAATGAGAGGAGAGCATGGAGATCTTGGAGCCCTAGGTGCCACTCACAGTTTCTCTCAAAGAGGAAATTTACTTTGTGAAGGAAGGTTTCTCTTGCACAGTTTGAGCTTTTCCCTAGCATATGGGTAGGTAGGAAGAGTTTGCCAAATGTGTTAGAGTTACATAAAACATGCAACATCTGACAGATATGAAAAGGGTTACAATAAATGATTCCTTTGCATTCCCTCTTTGAAAAAGCTAAACAAAATGGTAGTGCGAAGCCCATCAGATTTTCTTTCCCATTTATGAGGTCCTTTATGACAGTGTGGAAATTCTGGCTGTGAGCTAACAATGTCTGAATCTATTTGAGAGCTTTCTGCTAGGCAAGTACTGTGCTATTTCGAATTACTGTGTTCCGTTTGGTTTTACTTGCTATTGCTATTAATACCTGTGTATATGTGGGAAATTATTTCCCATATCTCAACTCCATTTCTAGTCCTGCGTCTGCTATGACCCAGTGATGAGAGTCTGCTTGAAGTTCTTAGATTTTTGGGTTTTTGGCTCATTTCTCCCTTCTCTGTCTTTTCCATTTTTAAAGCTGTACTAGTTTTCTGAAGGATAAAGTCAAGTCAAAAAAAAGAGGTAGAGTTGTATTTAGGAGCTGGGGATTATTTTGCTTTACTGGAAATATTTAGCCAAGTTGGTGGTTTGGAAATATTTTCATGAGAACTGCTGAGCTAAAAGTTACTGAGACAAAATTCCATAAAAATAACTGTGAACTCCAGTTTATAACAAAGTCATTGTTGGCAGCCTTCCGTTTAAAAACTTTCCATAGCTGCAAGAAAGAAAGACTTAGGGATCAAAGTGATCTGAATTTTTTTTGGCAATTTAAAAAAGTTAACATTTGGACTTGAACCCCACTGTGACTAGTTCATTTCCATTCATTTTTTACCCTGTATCCTTAATAAGAATGACACCAAGGAACAGAGGATGGGAAGAGACGCTCTTTGCTATTTAAAATTGGTTCCGCAGGATGGAAATTTGGCAACAGACATGGAAACTAAGCAAATCTGTTTACAGAGCTCTCTGCCCTTCTGTATAATGAAACCAACAAGAAAGTTCAAATAGAGATTTAAATGATGAAGCCACACTTCGTTGAAATTTTTCTTTGTGATGCCTTCTTGGTCTTTTTAGCTTGATGCTAAACTAGTTATTTGGTGTGAGACGTCATATGAGTTGAGGATGCCACACTCATCCTGTATCCTGTGCTCTTCAGAGCTTCTGGCCACTGTTCACACAAGTGAGCCAGGTGTAAAGAGTCTGGACGTGCCAATATCAGAGAAGCTGAGGGTGTTACAGATAGTGCTAGGATAAGTGTTAGGAGAGAACGTTTATGAGAAGAGTCATTGCAGGTTTCAGACAATAATTTAAGGGTTGGGCTGTGGCTGCTGTTAATGCAGGAACACATGGGAGTAAGTAGAATCATTTTCCCATCGCTAACTCCTACAAATCATTGTCATATCTTTTCAGAATTCAGGTGGGTGTACCCATGCCCTCTGTGGTGGGCTAGCATGAAACAGCTAGGATGGGAGGCTGGAAAGACACAATTCCCTGCACCACTAACTTAACGATCAGCAAAAATGAGCCAATAGGGGGGTGGATATTAGTCTGTTAATCTGGTAAAGAATAGTAGCAGTTTGCATAAGATCAAGGAGAAAACTTGGGAGAAGCTGTAACTCGCTGACTCAGAAAATTTTCTGGTGCTATGGAGTTGCTGGCAATCCTACACATCTGGCAGACAGCAGGAAGATATTTTAATTTTTTTTTTTAGTATTTGCCTTACTCTTTGTTCCTCAGATTAAAAATTGTTAGCAAATTGGTAAAAGTCTTGTCTTCACTGAAAAGCTGCAAGATGAGAAATTGTTATTGTGCTTATGCCACTTCTTAGTTATATATGGATCCATATATAAAGGGGAGAGGTTGGTGGTACCTTAAATTTCCTGGCTGTTTGGCTTCAAAATAAGCAGATGCTTATGATATTTTTTTTAAAATCAAAAGTCAGAAAGCGACATTCCTTTGTTCCCTGACATCTTGTCTACAAAGGTGCAGAATTTATCTATTACAAGGATATTATCTACTTCATGATGTGGTATTTACAAATGTGTTACCGGAATGAATACAAGCTCTGTGGGAAGAGTCAGCTTTTCTTTTGTGAAGGGAAATGCCACCTTTCAAAGTAACTGAAGCCCTTTACGGGGTCAGTGTGCAAGTGAATAAGATCTGGATGGCGATCAGAGGTATTTGACAATGTTCTGTACCAGAAAGAAGCCAAGCAGCTGTGCATGGAGGAGGAGGGTCACGTCATGAACTACTGTGTGGGTAAAAGATGGGAAGAATAAGGTAAGAATAAGCAGTCCCTTCTGACAGTCACCAGAGTAGTTGGACTGCTTGATACATTCAGCATATAAAAAGTATACTGGAAAGGTTGTTGATGAAGTGAGAGTTTGCTGTTGATACTAACTTGCTCATGGTAGAAAGGCTGAAGTGAACCATGAAGAGTTGGAAGAGTGCCTTATGTGGCTGTGTGACTGAGTAGTGGAAGGGCAGGTAAAATTCAGAGCAGCTAAATGGAAAGTGGTCTACATGGGGAAAAATAACCGTGATTCCACTAAAAAATGGTGAGCTTTGTGCTGTTACCTTGAGTGAGTCAGTTAGCAGGTTATGATAAACGGCAATGTAAAACAGGAGCTCACTGCTCTACACTGATCCGAAGAGCAAATAAAATGCTAGGAAATATGAAAAAAGGAATAGAGAATTAAGCAGACGGCATCCTTTTTGCCACTGTGTAAGTTCACTGGTCACCAGCATCTTGGATAGCAAGTGCAGTTCAGGTTCCCTCAGCTCAGAAACAATGCAGTTGCATGAGAAAAATTTGGAGAAAGCAGCAGTTGTATGAGATACAAAAAGGCTTATGTACACAGGAAACAGGGATTCTTTATCCTGGGAAGAAGAGACATTGGAGGATATTCTTGAGGTCTGCACTATTGTGAGTGGTGGGGAGAGGGTGCACAGTTTCAGTTGTTCACTGTCTCTTCCAACATGAGTCTTAGGGGAGGCATCACCTATAAGGAAGCAGAAGAGAGGTGAGTCTTCTTCGAACTGTTAGCCAAAGAATATTGTATTTGCTGAAATTTTATATGGGTTCATGTTCTAACAGTAAAGGACCCCCCAAAATATACTGGTTTTTTCCTTCTGTAATTGTATGTATGATGAAATATAGAGGTGCACTTTGAAACATTAGTGTTTTCTATGGTCTTTTGCAGTTCTGTGTAGCTTTGTGTTTCCCACAGTAGCTAGCTATCACAGGCCTATGAGGAAAAGTGAGACAAGCTCATTTAGCTGAATTAAATGGCCTTCCTATATGTATAAAATGATTGGAATCTTTTTTAACGTGCGAGAGAGTCTTTGGGGGTTTTCTTATTCAAGTCTCCCAGATTCCTCAATTACTTAATAAGGTATAGTACCTTTACTTCGATTTTAAAAAGCAGTCTTGGATTTAGTTTCTAGTAAATGCCTTCACCATTCCATTTAGCCCTAGAAAATAACACTCTCAATATGTTTAAGAACTTCAGTTGCACACGTAGGAGAAATACTCTAAATTATAGTGGCGTGGGCTTGTTGGCAGGCCTGGATTCTCACGGAGGCATTGCGCCTCTTTAGGCACACGTGTTGTCATTAAAGAAGGTGGAATTGTGCTTTATCCCTCAAACATGGCAGGTTCTTTCTCATAGCCAGCTTCTTCTGAAGTGTCCCTTTTTAAATCACTGGTACTGAAATATTGGGTCCCAGGTTTGGTGCAGAAGAGCAGTTGTCCTGCAAAGAAAGCTAGGGGCTCTCTGCTTCAATATCCTCATCTTAACAACAGGGCATGGTTTTCTTGCATATGCCTTTCCCAGTTTTGGAGCTTACAGTTTACATTGCTGAAACAGCAGGACTTCCATTGAAAGCAGAGGAATAATGAAAACACAAAGAGCTCTTATGTGCACCTTTCTGGGTCAGGTGAGCTCAGTTTCCTTCTTCCCAAAGTCACTCACCTCAGTAGCAGTATACATTATATTCATGTTGTATATGCATGCACTTGCATGTCTTCTGTGCCAGTTCCATGTGTTTTATGCCTTCAACCCCTTCATCTCCACTGCCTGCACTGAATTCTGAACCTTCACTTGTGATGTCAACAGTCATCCTTGGCAGCCTCATCAGGGGACTATGGACTGGCCTCTGTTGCTTGGGCTGTCAGATCCTTGCTCCTTGTGCTGTATCTGATCTGGGGATTTCCGTTTCCCGGAGCAGCTGGAGAGCGCGGGTGTGCATGCTTGAGCTTCCATTGCTCACTGAACCCTGACAAAGGGGTGTGTGGTTTTACCTACTGCCTCTCCTCAAGATGGACCCTTTATCTTTTAGGTATAGTGTTATTTGTCTGTGAAAAAGGCCGCCAACACTTTTTTTGGTTGCGCAGTGTCTGATGTGATACTTGTGCGTGATGGACTGGTGTGAAATGTTTTGCTTCTGAAATGAGAGACAAATCTGAGGATGGTCTTGAACACAGTTGCAGAGAAAGCACAAATATCAAAGTTTAATGGGAACCCAGGTTTCCTGATGGTAACTTGTTGTGCTAACAGCAGATTCATTTGTTTCCTAATTAATCAGAAGGAGTGTTCTTTTTATTTCAGCCATCTGGTGGAGAGCATGTTGTTTAGCTTCTTGCTACTGCAAATTGGAGCTACACAGGAAAAAGGATGTTTCAACTTCTGTTTTTGGCTTGTTTTTCAAGGTTGAGTCAGTATAGAGCATGTTAAAACACAGTAATCAGTTGCAAAGTTCAGCTCTCAAGGACTGCAAAAATGTAACTTAAATTGTCCTTCCTGAAAAGACAAGATGGTGGTATTGATGATTTAATTGCTTATTATTACTTGTTTTATTCCATGAAATCAATTGCAAGACAAACCCAAAATTTCCTTGGTGAACTGCAGAACTATTCTAGGATACTGAATTTTTTACCACTTTGTAGAGAACATTCAATGTCGCTTATACATTTCCTCTTTGGATTAATGTCAAAAGCATATTGCCTGTCAAACAATTTGTCGTTGAGTGTGCCATTAGCTTGCTAACTCCTCAAAAGGATTTTAAAACATTGCATTTTTTTTCCCTCCAGAAGTCCCTTTAGCGCAGCCTTTCTTTGGAAGCTATATTGTTCTTGTGGAATATTTTCTGAGGAGCAGTCTGTCCCTATGCAATGTTTACTGTATTTTTGCCTTGCAGCCAGCAGATTTTAGTACAAACTTGCCTGGGGGTGGCCTTGTCCTATTTTCCTCTTAGATGGTTCTGGCATTTATAGAGCTTGGGAGATCGTGCTTCTGAATTTTCCAGTCTGAAGAGCTCGAGCCAAAACAGCAGGGGAGATAGCAAACCTGTACGTTGTTTGGCTTACGGCAGCTGGGCCTGTTTTTCCTTTGACCTAAAGCAATGGCAGCTTTTCTTGGGTTTTGTGTGGAGGAGGGGGGAGTGAAGACGAGGAAAGCTACATGAGGAGAACTGTTTTATCTCTGTGCTAGGAAAAAGCAAGCCTTGCCCCTGGCAAAAAAATCCCTCTTTTTGCACCCCTAACAAAGGTAAATCCAAGCTACTTTTACATTGCATGTAGAGATTTTCCTTGAGTTTATGAATACTGATTATTGATGAGAAAAGAGACTGTGCTTCGTTTTAATAATGCATTAACATTTTTGAAAGCGAAATTCTTTTTATATTGCGCTTGCAGAATTGGCTTTATATTAGAGGACTGGGTCCTTCCCAGGTTTTAGTGACATTTGATAGCATCCCCCCATCCTGTATTATCTCCCTTACCTCTTGGTCGCTGAAAAAAATACTCTTGTCACTTACAGCTCAAAGTCTCCACTGGAGAATGAACTGTGATGAATGAGTGTGGGAAAATAGGAAATAACCTGCAGATGGATGGCTCAGAGAACATAACTCTTTGGGTTTGGTCTTGTGCTTGAAGAGCCCTTCTTGTCTGTAAACACTGTCTCTGCAGTCATCCCCTCTAAATGGGGTTTCCTGTGGAAATAGATGTCAGTGTTGCTGCCTTTGACATATCCCAGTCTTATATTTATCAGTAGATGTTTCACTTAAGTTTTGCATTATAGAAGAGAAATATTTAGTTCTGCCACAGAGTGACTTTATTTCTAGAGAAATGGATTTGCATGTAATTGTTGGAATCCTGAGCTTATGAACTCCAGGAGCATGGAGAGTTCCCTTTAAAATTTTGTGAGAACAACAGTGTTGAGGCTTAGTATATGCTTGAAATGCAGCACAAAAAACCACAGCCTGTGCGTGCCAAGCATTTCCAAGAAACTCCTAGTGATTAAATGAAATTAAAAAGCATATTTCTAAAGATTGATAGAGTTCCTGTTTGTATGTCTGCACTAGTCCGGGACAAATGGGTGACAGATCCTGAGCCTCCTCAAGCTGGTCATAAAGGAAAAGAAAATTTCAGTTTTCTCTGTTTCAATGTTTTCTCCCTTTATGTTGCTGCATAGATTTTTCTTACAGATATGTGTGGAACTTCATGATGCCTGTTGTAGGAGAAACTATTGCTTTTGCTGTAGTTCTGGCAAGAGCACGTGGCTGCTCCTTCTGTGAGAAAGCTGTTGACCAGCTTCAGTGCAAATGCTAACCCAGAATAAGAATTTTCTTAATTGGCAGCTTTGATGAATTTCCCTCCTCTCCTCTTGTCCCCATTTGCAACTCTCCGAGTTGGTCAGTCATATAACCAAATCATGTTTCATCCAAAAGGGAAGATTACTTGGACCTACAAGTGGGTGCAAGAAGCAGGGAGAATGTTAGAGCAGATGCACATTAGCCTTATGGTTTCTTGCTGGGCTAAGAAGGGTTAGCAGAAAGTTCATGCTGTAGAACCAGCATCTCCAGTCTCTCTTGGCTGGGCAGTGGGAATGCCTTAGGCTGTTGGAGTGGGCCAGGAAGGTGCTGAGCCTTTCAAAAAATATGTTAGCTTCAAAATTATTAGGTGTGTTACATAGGCAAGTAGTCCAAATTTGCCTAATTGTTCTATATTTATTTTCCTTCTTTCCATTCTGCAAGTCTGTGTTGTACTATGAGGCATTCTTTATTTCATAGATTAATTTGTTACCTGTCAAGAGTTTCACTCTTTGTGCAAAGGACAGCTGTTTAAATTAGATACCTTTAAAAAAGCCCACCACAATCCATTCTAAGGTGATAATTTACCTAATTTTCCTTTAGTATTTGCCTTTTTTCAGTATGGATTTTCTTTGTCTAAGAGGAACTTTTTCAGCTTTTTGTTGCACTTTGGTCTACAAATCTCAAAGGGCTGTAAGTGAATTTGTGTTCCACATCTTCCCCTTTTTTAATGACTGTCCAAATTCTGAAGGCAAAACACAAAGGGCCATGTTCTCTCTTAGACTTTAGTACTTCTCCTCATCTTACTTTTGTCACTAAATCTACTAATTCCTGTAATTTATCTTCTGATATTTAATACTTCTCCTGTTGCCCTTAGGAATAGAATACCTTTCAATGTTAAACTCACTCAGGGAGGCTGTAATCATGACTTACTAATTTCGCTCTTCTTTTAATGCTCTCAAGAATGTCTTCCTTAACATTAGGTAGCAGATCTAGTAGATTTTTTTGCTGATATTAATTGCTGCGTAACCAAGTGCCCTTGAAAGTCAGTTATGTAAATGAGCAGCCTTGAGCTGGCCATAAAAATGATGCTGGCTTGAGTTTTAATTTAATAATTGAGGAATTGGAACATAAAATGGTCCTTTAAATCTAAAATAGGATAGAGTAATATTCTTTATTAGGCAAATTCTAATTGCATGAACTGTATCAGCAGTTTAACATTTAGTTTAGGTGATCACTTTGCATGCAGGTGAGCAGTGTAAATGGTTATTATTAGAACAAAGCCTTGCTTTCAGTTGCCTTAGGTATTTTTAATTGAGTGTTTTGAAAAAAATACTCGTTTGTTGTGGCTTTAAAATAACAAGTAGAGTATTTCTTGAAATATATTCTTTAAGTTGTTTTTTTTCCCCTGTTTTAAGTTAGCGGTCATAAAGTTGCTGTACAAGTTCCTTGTATTTTTCCTGAAGGTGCATCCTACTTGAATTTCTTGGCTTATTAAAAAGTACAGGAGTTCTGGACTATGGAGGGCAGGTACATCCTGTCCATTTAGGTAAAGGTTATTTATTGTTGCATATAATATATGCAAAAATTGTTGCATGCGAAGTTATTTGCAAATACAGGCTTGGCAAACCTCTTCTGGAATTCGGAAAGGGTTTTCCAGCTCGACTTAGTCATTTTTTCCCAAATGTCTTGGCATAACTGATCACTCAGGAGTGACATATGGTAGAAACATGCTCTAAGGGACAAGTCTCCCGGATGGCGCACAGCACCACACAAGATAGACAGATGGTGGCTTATTCAACCTTGGAAAAAGTTTAATCCTACATATTGGCACGTCGGCCTGGGTACTGAGAGAGAGGCACACACATGCCTGTGAAATCTGAGGCAAAGCTTTTGTGAGTTTGCTTGCTATTACTGAAAGAACTAGAAAGACTGAGCAGATACTATACCGCATGAGTATCTGCAAAATATGGGCTCAACATGCTATCCAGAAAGTGATGTTCCCTAGGAAAGTGGAAATCCCAGGTAGCAGAACACTGCAGAGAATAAAATTTGCTGAACGTTTCACATCTGTTTGTAGACTAAACCACGTTTATTTAACAAAGCTGTTGAGTATTTAACTTATTCACCAAAAGATGTCGATTAATTGTGTGTTAGCACTTCACAGCACAGAAACTGTAATCATTCTCTTAGGTAGGTTCAGGCAAAAAGAAATTCCCTGATGGAAAACATAAACTTATAGCAGAAAATGCAAACTGTACATGGCCGTTTTTAAAAACATAAGCAGAAGAACATCAGACCTTTCACTTTAATATCTTTGTGTTTAAGACAATGCATAGAGAGATATAATATCTGACACTGAAAAATTAATCTGCTTTGAGTTCTTTCTGGAAATCTAGTAGCTATTGATTGATCTTCTGGAGTCAAGACTGTGTTCTGTAAGGAGTTTGAAAATACTGACCCACTGAGAACATAAAACTACCAAAATAATTTTCCCCCACTTTCTTTTTCTTGTAGACCACAATAAATATTCACAGCTAGAAGGAAAAGGAAGAATCTCTTGACTGGACTTGAAGGATATCACTCTGTTGTATTGGATGAGACTAGATGACTAGACAAGACTTCTTTCTGAAACACTTCCAAAAGGTAAAGGTAATTTGAACAAACTGATCTTTTGCCAGTAGGGGATTAGTTCCATCAAAATAATCACAAGCCGGTAACATTCCAGCCATACTGTACCACAGCATCATGGTATTTTGGATACATATTTCATGTATTGATATGGGTGTATAGATACATATCTATATATATAGCTATAGGTAAACTTCACTAGTCATTTTTAGATGTTGGAAGATTTTGATTTGTCAGCCCTTGTATATATTTTTTGAGATATACTAGTTTCTCTTAGGTGAATTCTTTTAGGTGAAAGAGGTAGGGAAGGAAGAGGAAGGAGAAGTGAGATGCCAACAGTAGCCACTATATTAGTAATTACTTGCATGGATGTGGAAGACCCAGGTAACGTTTCTGTTCTGCCTAATGAAAAAAGTTACTTGAAAATGAGATCTTAGCCAGTGAGCTATAATGTCAAATGGCTCGTGCTGCATTGATTGACACATACATTTGAAATATTGGTGTGGTTTGAGATAGACAGAGGGAGCTGCAAAGAGAGAGACTAATTCAATAACCTGTTGTTTAGGATATGCATTGAAGAAGTAAGAGATGTCAAATTCTTGCCTTCAGCTGAGGATGCTCTTGTGTAATATAAAGATATACTTACTTTTGGGCTAGTAAAAATAAAGATTCACTCTCTGAGGATGTCAGTACCCTTAAGGTATTTAAGTTTTTGCCACCCTTTTGTTTCTTTTGCTGTGGGTCATTGTGAGAAATGGTGATCATAGCATAGCCAAACTTGAGGGCCCACAGTAACTGCTGCAGAAGTAGTGCTTTTTCCATTTTATCTTTTTCTATCTGCTGTAACTAATTATTATAGGATCTACTAAATTAAAATTCTAATAATTGTATTTTGTGCCCAAGTTCCCAGTCAGTAAAATGTAACAGATATGAATTTACTCTCTGTCTAGACCCTACAAGTTTCATACACACTGCACAGAAGCAGTGAGTGTTTAGGTGGTCCATCCAGTCCCTTGTGACAAGGTCCTGCCTCGGTGTCAGGAAGGATGGCTGTGGGCCTTCCAAACAGCATATATTTCTGAGAGACAGAGCTACAATCTGATGTGATGATTAAAACTCTGCACATCCATCGCTGACACCTTTTTGACCCAGATCTGAAGTTCAGACTCAGAAATACTTCGGTCCCTTGAAATTTTAAGACATGCTTCATAGAATTGCTGTTTTCATAATTTATAGGCTAAGCATGATCATATCATTGTTGAATCGCTGAATGTCAGTGTGTGTGAATCAGCCATCTGCTGTCAGGGCTGAGTCTTGTATCTCCCTGGCCAGTGACAGTGGAGGTCATTAAACCACGACTACTCTCTGTCAGATGGGAATGGTTCAAGGTAACACCATAACCGTGTCCAAAAAAAGCCACTTCTGCTTACTGGTAGTAATGACATTTGGAGGATTAAAAAGGAGAAAGAGGAATTTTCGTAGAGGAATGGAGACTGTGAAGACAGAGATGTGAAAGGTTCGGATGTTTGGGAGGAACTGGCTTTTGTTAGCAGGATTTTGAGTTTATTGTGGAACCACAAGAGCAATAGCGAAACTCTCTACACAGGAGAAGAGCAGACTTCAAGATTTGGAAGATAAGCTGTATGGAGTCCTTAGGTCACTGACCTAAGAGTGGTAAGGAAACAGATACGAAATGCATGTAGTCTCATTTTATTTTGTCTAGACTTGCATACCTTGTATATCTCCCAAGTGAGGAGTGATTGGGTATTTTGGAACTCATACAAAGCTTGTGCATGTTTTGCTTCAACCAACACATATCCTGGAAACCCATTATACCCACAAGGTTAGATCTTTGTGTTTAACTTGCTGAGAAATCTGGGCAGGATATGGGTTAGTACTAATGGTGGGATCCTGTGCCCTCTGGCTCTGCCAGATCCTATTTCTTTGGAGATATGGTAATCAATACCAAACAAATGTAATGCAGAAACTAAGAAAAATACTTGGCAGGAGCTAACTATTCCAAACTGAGGGAGACCAAAGATGGTTGAGAAAGGCCAGACACAACTGTATGTGCAGTGGTGGGGATTTTGCCGTATTAGTTCATGCAAATTGCCCCAGGGCTGTTGAGAGGGATTCTGAAGTTGAGGTTGAGCTGAAACTTTAAAAATCAGAACTAAAACATCTTGCTGCACATGTCATGGAATACATTTAGGCCTTATTTGTTGCAGCTGATTAAAAAATGTACTCTCAAGAGATGTAGCCAAACAATTAAAAAATCCTCATATATGCAGTAATCCAGTGGTAGGAAAATGAGAAGTTGTAATTGTCTTCTATACTTCCTCTCCTCCTTGTTGGGGGATGTTTTTTAAAGTATTAATTTATAATTTAGTACTTAGTCTCCTTTCTTTTTCCTTCTTCCCCCAAGAAATCCCCTCCCATACCCTGATGGTTTAGAAATTATACCATGCAGAATTGATGTAATCATGTTTCATGTTTGTGATGTGCACTGGAGAGGTGATGTACCTCTCTTAAAATCTTAAACGCAGGTAAAGCTGAAAATGGCTGCAATCACTTTTATGCTGTCTATCCCCCTTTGTTCTCTCTCCCTCCCCCTCCTGCTTGTGCTCACTTGCTCTCTCTTTAGTATAACACAGTTGAACAGCAGTGAAGTGTAAAATGTGCTTTTGCCAAGGTCAGTTTCTTGTGATTACTCGCCTGTGGCAACTTATGCCAGTTGCAACAGACTGAGTCTCAGCAGTCCACAAAGTCACACTGGTGCTTATGCAGAGGACACCCAGTGTAGGTTATAGTAACTGTAGTCTGGAATAGCTTGCAATGCTGCTGAATTTTAGCTGGTTTATTTAACTCTTCCCATCTAGCTTGTGCTTGCTTCAGTGGTTTGCATTCTGTTCCATGCAATGCTAGGTTGTCCTGTTCCCTGGAGATCCTTGAGGAGGATTTTGTGTAGTTGTAATTCTTGTTGTTAGAGGTTGTTTCTTTTCTTACAGTGAATGGCTCAGATTTCAGGATTTATTCATAAATGATGAGAAGAAAAAGCATCATGGACACATGCGTCTTCTAAATATTATGTTTTTTTATGACTGGCTTGCTTTTGGAGAAAGTCATATCAAATATTGCCCTATTGACATTGACACAAGAGAAATTGTATATCTAAGTAGTAAGAAGTACTACAGGAAAGTTTAAGAAGTAGTTTTTAAGCAAGAATTTAAAAGATGACATGCAGTCTTGGTACCACCTTTAAAAATGTTGTGCGAGCTCATAACCATTGTGAAATTTTGTTTACAAGCTAATTTTGACTCCTGTGATGGAGGAACAAATGTGAGATTCCACACATAAAGGAGATCAGATTTGTGGGATCCCATTTTGTTTTGCACACTTGATTGGATACCACCATGTGGCATCCAGGGGAAGTGGTAGTGACCTCCACTTTCATTCTCCTTTCTCACATATGAGCAAACATATCCCTTCATGGAAAAATGGTATATTTAGAACAGAAAGCACAGACTTTCAGTGTTGTTTGGTTATTTGTACTGTCAACAATATGGTGATTTTATTTTCATTTTGGACATACTTACTTTTGTAAGAAGCATTTTGCTCTTGCGCTGTGTGATTGTGACTTTGAGGTTGCCTGTTCAACACTACTGACTAGTAGAGAGGCAATAAAAAATCCAAGTGGTCGACTGAAGGGCTAGAGCTGAACTTTGCTGACATGAAATTCAGTTAAGTGCAAAATTTCATTGCTTAAAATTGATCATACATTTGATTAATTTTGAAAATATGAGATGCTGTATTAATCACTGCTCTCTCATGTTTGCTTTGGAATGATTCCTGAGCACAAGTAAAATAATGGGTCAGCAATCGAGTCTTGATCCTGTAAACACCCTTGCACAAAGCACACAGAAATATTCCTGTTGTGATCAGTAAAACTCCGCATCCTTCACCCCCCACCTCAGTGAAAGGTGAGGATTCAGAAGTCAAGACATTTGAAGCACTTCATGAAGGGTTAATCCCATATTTTCTGTTTAGTCTTGCTTCCAGGCTTACCAGAAGTATATTTTATCAAGGAAAACGTTACCTGTTGCTTTATTTGCTTACATGGAAGACAGTTAATTAATATTTTGTTTCAACACGGACGTTTGTTTGTGTGGTTTTCATAGCCTATGTGATTGTATTGCTATTCCAGCCCCTATTCTTTTGTGTCCAGCTCTTATGGAAAAATATACTATGAGAGTTGTGTTCAGACTTTGTGAAGATTGATCTGTCTACTCCCCTTTAACATGGAAATCCGTGCTGGAAACGACTGGTGTTTTGTGTGTCTGTGTTGTGGTATATACACCTGTGGTACTTGGCAGCGGTTGGTGTTGTCTTCTAATTAGAGCAAGAGTGGAAGGGAGTGTTCCCTGTAGGAGGAAACAGCTGTACTAGAAGAAGCTGGTCTTCAGTCAGTTGAGAAATGAGCAAATGGATGTTCTTGGGTGCAGTAATATAGAAGAGTTGCATTGTCTGTGCTCACCAGAACCTGTCACATTAATTTCCTTTTATCTTAAGGAACTTGAGGAAAGGAAAAAACTATTCAGGCATCCAAGGTTTTTTTGGAACATTCCTAATGATGTTCCTGCAGTGGGCTGCTGCTGCTGCATGCTCTGAGGATTTCCTCATCAGTAGGTTCAGAATGAACAAGCAGTTCACAATTAAGATGGAAGAAATATGCACAAACCCCTGAACTCCTTCAAATCTCTGTGCAGAGCTCCTAACTGATTTTTGAAAGGTTCATTAGAACTTCACTATTTCTCAAGTTTTCACCTCCTAGATTCTGGGTGATAACAGAAAAGCTTTGGTGCACACAATAAAGGTAGATGTTGCTGGGAGACCCTTAAAATCTTGCAAGATTTTCAGCCTCATTTTTTAAATGGAGGTCTGAAGGTTGTTAAGGGATTTATTCATATAAGTCCTACTCGTTTTAAAGGGAGTTCTCCAAGTCAGTGTCCCGGTCAACTTTGAAACATTTACTTAGCTAATATAGATGTGCTGGAAATTAGCATTTAACACAGGGATAGAATCCTACGTTTGTAATGCTCTTGCAATTTGTGAGTGCCACAAGAGGCTTCCATTTCTAAAGGTAACCATTGCACTCGCGTAGAAGTAGAGAAGTGCCTACCATTTCATGTACTCATTGCTTTGTTAATTTAATTAGAAACAAACTAGGGAAATGAGCAGTAAATTTGTGTTGTGCAGCAAAACATTTATCTTTTTTTTCTAAAACTCATTATTTCTCTTGCTTTTCTTGGCAATAGTAGTCGTATCTCCATGTATAAGCATTCTGTTCAGATTCCCGGGAGTATCGGAGGACTAGGAGCCAGGTAAAGAGAAGTCAATAAATTTAGAGAGAGAAAACATTCTCAAGTTCCTTATAAAAGATGTTTATTCCAAATAAAGGCCTGTGTTCATCTCTGGGAGCAGTAACTTTGTAACAGTTATCACACATACATCCTTTGAAGACTAATGGGAGACCAGTTGATAAATCATGGGTTTTTTTTTGTTTCCCTTTTTAATGGCAAGTTTATCTTTAAGCTTCTGACAGCTTTTAATAAATGCTAATTTTACATTTCAGTTATGATGACAGCATCGTCCTTATAGTTTCCTTTCTCAGATGAGCAAAATTTGGTGATTAGAAAGTGGGATTAGGAGGTAGATTTCTTAGGGTTTGTTACTTATGGCTTTGACATCCAAATGACTGCATAGACTAGGATGGTCTGTAATATGACTTCAGCTTCCTCATGAGAAATTCTGACTATAATTTCCTGCTTCATGGATGCATATGAAGATTAACCTCATGGAATGAATGAAGTATTTATTAATAAATGATCGTTATTGATATGTCACTTACTTGTTCACAGCAGTGACATTGCTAATACATTACTCCTGAGGGGAATGTAAATGAGACCATAAACCAAAAGACATTCATTCAAGTAGTTTTCATCACTCTGTTCAAAAGCATGTGTATTCAGTAGTGTCCCTGTTAGTACTTACTCTTTTGATGATTTGAAAATATTAAAGAAGAAATGCCACTATATACGTAGGGAGAACTCCGGGTTGCACTCACTTGTTCTGTCTTCACATCGCAGTCACTGGAGTGTCTTTGATAATCTTCCTTTAAAGGCCTGTTAACGGAGAATGTAGGTGAAGCAGCATACACTTAAATCCAGCTATATTTTAGGAGTTTACTCTTGTTCCATATTTTCTGCAGTATGGGTATGATGTATGGTGAAATTGTGAAGTGTCCAATAGCAGCATGGCTTTTTTTTGTTGTTAATTTCTCACATTTTTCATAACTGAGGTTAAAGAGAAATAAAATATTTTGGCAGTGTCAGAGCTGTCATTTGGCCTGTGATGGGAGATGTGGGAAAATGAATATTACTTTACATTTCTTTCAGTGGTCAGCTTGAAGGATGAGACTGAACAGCACGGTCATACAGGGTTTTGGAGGAAGGGTTTTTTTAGCTCCTTTTACTATTTTATTAGGTCCTTAATGAAAAAGGCCCCTGGGTCTTTATTTTTTGTTTGTTTATAGGTTTAGACTTCTGTATTTTTTCTACTATATTTTAAATATTAAAAATAATCTTACGATAAATGTCCTTTGGGCTTAAAATGGAATTACTTCACAGAGACCGTTTCTTGGGTGTGGGTTGGAAAGAAAGAAATTAGATAAATATGCAGTGCAGAGGAGGGGGAATGCATCTGAAAACCCAATTTGCTATAAAAGCTGAGGCCCAGAGGTCGTTTCTGACATAGAGCTTCGTGTCCAAGCATTGTCTGAAAGGAGCAGTGGTGATTCTTCTTGCACCTCTTAGTTCCTCTGCCATCATCTCATTGGACTCTTCTCCTTTTTTTAGTGTCGTAGCTCAATTTACATAAGTATTACATTTGGAAAAAAAAGGGCAAATTAAGCAGCTTTACTGAATCTCAGCTGCTTTGGTGAATTTGATGCTGGCAATGACTGAGTTGTGCCATAATGAATCTTTTGTTGTGGTTTCAGTCAGAAAGGTCCCATTCCCTTTACCCCAGTGATGGACACTAGAGCTTGTGCCCTGCAGCTGTGTAGAAGACAATTTAGGAATGTGGTCCGACGTGCTCACTGTCCTCTGCAAGATTTCACTGCCTGCAGGAGCTGCTGAAGGTTACTGGTCATGGCTGCAAACCCTTGTGGTGAACATACATAACAGAAATATTCAGAACTGAAAAGACATAGTGAATTCCATGTTACATTTTTGTAATGAGAGTTTGAGTTTTACGTTATTGATGGAGCTTTTTCTCTCTCTCAAGAATTAAACCTGAAGCAATGACTTATGAATCATACTTTGTGTCCCACTTACAGAATAGCTTGACTCATCAGTGGTTTTTCTTCTGGCATGATTTGGGGGAAATGCCAGTTATTTTTTTATTCTGTAGTTTTTAATTATTATTGACTGTTAAATAAAGATAGGGATGAAGGCAGTCCAGCTAAACACCTGATTTTGTTTAGGTCTGCGCTTCTAAAGAGTCACGTCATATAATAAACTATTGTATGACTGCATAAGGCAGAGAGTGGGATGCAGCTTTCTCATTCTTCAGTGCTAATATCAAACAAGGACAGTAACTAAGACAGAGTACTAAGAGCTCATTATTATGCTCATAATTTCTTTGACATAATAGTTTCCAGATGTATAAGATGTATAAAACCCCCATAATCTCATGTCTGGAAAATATCCCCTGCAAATAAAGCCCCAAACACAGAGCTCTTGATGTCTAGATTTTCTTTCTTTCACTGGTCATGTAACTTCTGCCATACTTTATAATCTTTATGTTATTGGGTAACATTATTTTTAGTGTTACATTTATCTTGTAATATAACCAGACACACAACATTTTCAGTGCTAGTTTTGTGTAAACTTGAAAAGCAAAGCTCAACTTCAGTAGTGCTTTCTAAATTTACAAATTTATAATCTAGAATTAACACATTAGAGGACTATAAGAATGTTTTATCTTAAAAGCAACTGTATAGTTATTTTCTGTATCAAACTGTTTTGTACTTACTTTGTTCCTGTGTTGAAGACCTAAATACTCTCAATGTCTTTTGTAGAAGCTATAAACATTTTTAATTAGGATTCTCAAAATCTATTTGATTTTATTTGCATGCATGTTGACCTGAATGGCTGAATTCTTACATACAATCAATAAATAATTTAATCTGCTCGATATTATTTAATCTCTCCTTCTCACTATGCATTCATTGTCAGAATTTGACTCAAGGGATTTGTTTCATGCAGTGTAGCACTTCTTTCCCAGTTCTTTGTAAGGTGGAGCTGTAGAAGTAATTTCCTTAAGAAATTAAAGTATATATTTTTTTGTTGTGTATGAAGACTCAAAATACCTATCATCTCTCCATGACCAATCAGTAGATACCTTATCCTTTAACTAAAGTGAAATTCTGGACTGAAGAATCTTTGATTGATGATGTAAAAGTTGTTGGAGCAACTAGAGAAGACAGAAATGTGACAGAAATGTAGGATATCTACCTGCACAGACCATGGGCAAATGAATATATCCTAGGTAAGATGCACGGATTCTCTCTGCAGGTGTCTGACAACCCAGACTCCTCTCCTGCATCCTGTTGGCACATGGTCGTACATCTGTGGGGAATGAAATCCATGTGGCTGAATCAGGCTTCTTAAATTATTGGCATTAGTTTGAGCCAAATATTTGTTTCGCATTACATAACGAATGGGGAAACATTCCTGCCAAGGAAGGAACAGAACTGAATGATCAATGTAGCAGTAATATTTATTATACTCTTTCACTGAAGAGTAATCTTCTCTGCTTTGACCAGCTCTTAATTCCCAGGTAACTTCTTCCTCCTTTCAGACTGACCAAGCAGCCGTCTTCAATTCAAAAAGTAAAGAAAAACGTGCTCTAAAATTCCCCATTTCTGTTCTCTGCTGGAGGCATCCAGTTTTGTTGATCATGATCTAATCTGTTGCATAACCAGAGAATACTGAGCCTGCTGCCATAGCCTGCTTCTTTCTTTCTTGGCACTGTTGGAAGGCTTCAAAGAGAGACTGTATGTGTGAGGCGACTGCTCTACAAGCAAGACCATGGGGATCAAAGCATACATTTGGAAATGGAAAACAAGAAAAAGAGAAGCGGTTACCACACTGTTGCAATCCTGAAACTGAAACCAGTCTCCCAAGAATGAACTATTTTGAAGTTGAGTCTAATTATTGTAAATTATATAGAGCAGGAAAAGATTGGGGATTTTTAATGAAAATTTGTCAAGGTTTTATTTTGTAGTTTCTTGATATGGGGAAGACTATTGTTCAAAAAATGGAAGTGTTGGCAATTATATGCAGTGTAATTGTTTTTGCATGATTTTTATGCTGTATCACAATGCTTTTTGGCTCCTCTAGTGTTTCCAATTAGTAAGTTTTCAAATTAAATCTGTTGAAAAATTGCTTCAAGAAAAAAAATTGTAGGAAAATTTCATTTAGTAATAGTCATTGAAGGTTGGGCAGTTGTTTCAAGATTGCATTTAATGAGCTTGGGGAAAATACAGTTTTTTGTAGTTTGGGGTTTTTTTGTTCTTTGTTTGTTTGTTTTCAATTTCATAATAAATGGAAATTATTTCCCTTCATATTATCCCCCAACATTTTGGCTGAAAATCCCTGATTGTTCAGGAGATACCTAATTTATGAGCATATGATTTATCTTTTGGTGATTTTCATGAGTCAAGATTAATTATTATTCGATGTAATTTAATTATGGTGTACATTATGATGCAATCTTGACTTAAACTGATTCTTTTTCTGTGTGAAATGTTAATTTTTCCCCCTTGTACTTCTGAATATTTGCCTTTAATGCTATAGGAAAAGCTTAATATTTACCTGTGCTATTTAGTAAACTGTCATGTTGGAAATATAGGAATCTCAGCTGTTTGTTATTAGAGAAACTTGCTATAATATGTTAAATATTAAGCAAAAAGAAACCACGAGACTTTCATAGTGCCAACTTTATGGAGCATCCTTGTCCATAGTCCATTTGTCCCTATCGTTTCCTATGCTAATACTTTGTGGTTTATATAAAAGGAAAAGTGACAGTAATGTGCTTTTTCACACTCATGGACTCCCTTTACAAGGGAGTCAAAGGAAAGTTGGAGGTACAGTAAGCTTACTCTCCCTATTTTCCTTATTACTATGTAGTCTTCCATATGATGCACCAGAGTTAATGGCAGGGGCTATGCCTTTTATTCCTGTGTTGGTCTAGTGACTGTTATGTGTATAGTGTTTCTTATATGCTGTGAATCTGGACAAAAACTGCAAAGCACAATGTGATTACTCTTGATAGAGATGCACTAAAGTGTTGCATCCTGATGAAGCGCATTACACTTTTCCCCCACATAAAATCTTTGAAGTATTATTTAATTAGAATTTTGCTTTCCAGTGTTAAAAACACTCACTACTGCTGTTTTCTCCTCTTCTTTAAGAGCAGATTCCTTACTATGTGTCTTTACAAAATTACAAGTTCTAATGATACCTTGTCCTGATGATTAACAGGAGACAATGGTAGCTGTGATGATGAGTTCTTCCTTGGAGTACTTTGCCCTCTGTGGTGGTGTCTCTTTCTTCAGTAGTCCTTCCTCATGGGCTGGGAATGAAGGGACACTCTGTCAGACCAGACCCTTTTGAGACCTCAGCTGCAAAACTTTAGCTAAATTTTAAAGAATATAAGCTATCTGTATCTTTTGAAAGATATGTTAGATGTATTCAGAAATTATCCTGAGGGTGACAGAAGGTATTTTCCTTATCCAAAACTACCCCAGGCCCTTTCTTAGAAGCATCAGTCTTTGAAACTTGTCTTATAAAGCCAGACTTGTTAACAGTGGCCAAACAAGATATTTTTCTTTCTCTTGCTTTGTGAAACAGCTGAGTTGTCCTGACTGAAATTAAAATACTTTTAAAAATTAAGACTTGAGTCAGAGTCTCAGCATGAAAAAAATTCAGATCAATTTTTAAAGCTTAGCAGTTTTAAGGGCTGGACAGTGCTCTGATCCCTGATTGTAATGCTGAAAGTCAGCTGCATTGATCCTGCCTCTTGCTGGAGAAGCATTGCCACCAACTTACTAGTTGCCATGATAATGTTACTGGGTACATGTTAAATAGCTGTTTAATTTGTTGTTATATTTCTGTCTGTCATTCCCTTACCAGTAAAATAGATCAGCAGCAGTGAAGTTGTATGTGCTTAGAGGAGCCTCCTCTTGTCCTCTTTTTTTGGGTCATTGAAATCCTCTGCTTTTTGAGAGGCTTTTGTACTCTGTTTTTATGTTGAGGGTATTTTTTGACAGGGAGTCAATGCTCAGATTGCCGTTTTAGTTACTATGGAGAAACTTTCCAACAGAAAGGCTTATGCTCTATTTTCTGACGATGGTTAAACACGGAATTTGCCCAACTTCCTCTTAACTTGCAGTTCTGAAGTTCATTTTGTACCAGTTTTCTTTAGACAGAAAATTCTTTTGGCTCAGACATGCTTCCTTTTAGCCTTTGCAATCTGTAGTGTCCTAATGAAAAAAAGAAGAGATGAGGATCAGGACAAAAGAGGAATATATCCTGAAAGCCTGCATATGACAAGGGAAATGAATGTAATTGTAGTCTGATTGTTGGGCTTTGTTGAAAGAGAACTATCGCATGGCTGTCTTGGAAGTGAGTTTATTAGAGATTTGTGGTATATAATGAAGTATGTCTCTTAGTTACTCCACTTGTGTATATGGTTTCTAGCACACAGGGTGCTAGATTGTGGTGGTTTCTTTTTTATGTTGTGGAGAAAGTAAGAGTTCTTTAAATAAGTTTGTTTCCATGAGGAAACCTTCCTGGGTCTGGGCTGAATGGCAACAACAGATGTACTTTGGTTCATATGTAGTTGTGGGGTTTTTTTCTGATACTTTCTGTAGTTTTTCTTTGTGTCTGCTGTATTGAATACCATTTGAAGAGGTAGCTACATTAAGGTGTAGTTCAAAGTGTCAGAAAACCATATGAAGCTGAGAACTTGATCCAGGAATAGATTGTGAAAGGTTCTGAAAGCATTTTATTTTCACCTGCTCTGTCAGCGTCTTTGCCGAATGAACGCTTACTCTTAAGCCCACTGTTCTCAGACTGGTTAGGTTGTGTGATTTTTATTTTTTCTTCACCTCCTCCAGCAATAGGAAGGCAATACTGCAGCCTTTGAAAGGCCCAAAGGTTTGATAGCATTGTGCTGCAATGCAGGCTTTCCTCCTGATCCTATGCAGTCCACTGTGATGTGAAGGGTAGGAACCTTTTTCTTATCATCCTTTTATTTCTTTTAAATCACCCATTAAATACCTGAGAGAAAGCAGACTGTTGGGAGAAAAGTTTTCCACATAATAAGAAAAGTTGTAGAAGAGAAGATTCAGAGAGAGAACAGTTTTCTAGGTTATGCCTGGAGGATTGTTCAGATTCAGGGAGGACTTCAGAACATGGGGCTCAGCCTCAAGATCCTTTGAAATTCCTAACTAAGCTAATGCCAGATCAATCTCTTATCAATTATCTGTAAATGCAGAGGTATTTTAAGGGCTTTTTTTATTGCCTGGTGTTGGAGTCTGAAGACATAGTTAATGCTTTCTGATCCCATTTTTTTTCACAGTATTATATGGGATGAGGAAGGAGCAGACTATAGAGGGTCTTAAGGTTTCAAAAACTGGAAGAATAACCATGTTATCAGATAACCTGTGAGGAAACAGAGACATAAGAACTGCAGGCTAGAACTCCACCTTGTCTTCAAGGGTTGAGATTAAAACCAAGGTGTTTTATTCTGTCTTCTTTTTTTCCTGTGTAAACATAGGCACATTTTTATTCCAGAATTTCAATACTGAAGTCCTTAAGTTAAATCTGAAGTTCTTAAACTGCAGAGAAATTGTTTCCTGAACAGATGACAGAGAAATCCTGAGGAGTGCTGGGTTTTGCTTCCTCTTCCTCTCTTTTGTGGCTCTGTCTCACTGAGTTTTGCAAAAAAACCCTCATGAACTATTCCAGAGGATAAAGGCTGGAGCTTCCTGTGTATAATCACAAGCAGGCTGACAGAGACACTTTGTCAAAGTGACAGTTACTGTGTATAAAAGATTAGTGATAGACAGGAAAGATTTTGTTACTGAGTCTTGTTCAAATTGTGAGCATTTTCAATTGTGTGACCTTTTCTAGTTTAATTAGTGTAAATCTTAAAAGCACAGGGCATCATGACTGCAGAAGACAAATGTTGTTCAACTGTGTTACAGAGCTTATCCCCTGAATTTGTTATGAGGTCTGATGTTCCTTGCTGGATTGCAAAACTGAAATTGATTCTAAATGAAGAATCATCTTGAAAAATAGAATTAACATCCAAGTTTCCAATGCCGGCCATACCTTTGGTATTTTTGCTGCTATTAAGTGAGCTTGTGGGTTTTTTTGTGTAAAAATCTTAAAAGCATCCAAACTTTCATAAACATTTATAAAGGAAACAGCTATTTGAATATGCATGGCTGAAAAAACCATTTCCTGCACTTGTCCCAGCAAATTTCAAGCTCTCTTGACTATTTGGTCCTCAGAAAATACATATGAAAACTGAATTGTTCCTTCATATTCACACATATCTCAGGTTTTGGGGAGAGGAAAAGCAGTAGGGACAAAATACTGAAGATTCATGGTGCCATGAATCTTAACTAACTCACCGTGTTGTGTGGTCATTTAGTACTTTCTGATAAAGTTTGTGTGACTTTTGTTCTGTCTTTGGAAAGGCAGTTTATTTATTTCTAGTAACTGCAGATAGACTGTGATAGCTTGGGATGTTCCTGTCTCCTCCTTTCTAGTTGTTATTGCAGGTGTGTGTTAGAGCACTTGCACCCAAGTTTTCTCTCATGCACAATGAATATTTCTGTTTTCTCTTCAAGATTCTGGACATGATCCTGGTTGGTTTGTTTGCTTATAATAAGCATTTAAATATATATATATACACACTGTATTAATTGACCTAACTTTTAGGTCAAACCTTAATATAAAAGCTTAAAAAGTATAGATAAGCACAGTTTCTGTGTACATTATTATTATTGCTTCTTAAATGTTGTCTTAATGGTTCATCAAAATTATGGAGACTATTCTGATGAGAAAAGTTTTTAGGACTTTATAACCGATTTAGAATTATGTACATGTATTTGTAGAATGTTCATTGAATCAGAAGAAAAGGTGTCATAAGCCATTTTAGAAGAAAGTATTGCTTTTTAATACTGTTCTAGTATTTATTATGTGAATCACCTTTTATATACCTTATTTTACTTTCCTGCAGTACTAAGAAAATAGCATTTTTAGGTAGAATCTTAATTTAGTTGCTCTATTCTGTACTTACAGAAATGCTAGCTGTGGGAATGTTTTGTGGTTGGGGTTTTTTTTTTTGGTTTGTTTTTTGGGGGTGGCGATTTGGTGACTTGGCATTGTCTATTTGAATAAATAATTTGCATTTGAAACATGAAGAAGTCAGCACTGCTTAGGCTCCTTCGCACTAGCAAGCTGGTCTACCATTTTGTCTAAGCTAATTCAGAAGAACACATACTTACACACATGTGAGGAAATCCAATATCCAAAATGTGACACAAGGGATGTCTTTGCATAAGTAGCTGGACATCTTTAAACTTGTTCCACAATGAGTCAGCGGCTTTGTAGGGCTGTGAAATTTTTGAGGTTTAGAAGGCAAATCTTACAAAGGCTTCAGTTTAAAAAATAGTTTTAAATATGAAAGAATAGTAAAGCTTTCCTGTTTACTTTTCATTTAGTCCTCATTTTACAGCTCCACAACCATACAGTTGATTCAGGAACCAGACCTTTCCAAGGCCATCTGTGTAGCCTGAATGTTAGGCATGATGGCATCTTCTCTAGGAGTGCTAAGAAGTCTCCCAGATGCAGGTGGGTAGAGGTATCAACATGACTAGATCCTCACTGCCTACACATGAACAGCAACTTTGTTGTGGTGTCTGTGGTATTTTGGTGGCATACATTTTTAGTTAGGGCAGATGTATAATAGAGACAACCAAACCTTTCTGGTTTTCCCATGGAACTTGGCATATAGATCAGGGAACTCCTGTTTTAAACTTCAGTACAAAATGGAAATCTTGCAGCCATCAGCTATGTCCAGGCATAGCTCTGCACTTAGTGTGCTATTAGTAATTTATTACTATCTCATGAACTAGTTGTTTCTTTTTCCTGTTTGGTGACATTGACTTTGCTGAGATCTGATGAATTTGATCTCCTTTCTAAGGAAAATGCACAAGACCTGGTATTTTGACTGCAATTTTTTTTTAATACACAGTGCTCTTTGTAGCAAAGCACAACTTGGCTGACCACAGCCTAATGATAGAACAGTTTGCTTTGAAATGGGGTTTGGCTTAGAGCAGAAAGGACTGATGTGGCCTTGTGAGGGGAAGATGCTGAAGGAGCAGGTAATATTTTTCCTGTGTTGTTGGGAGAACTTATGCTTTCCCTAATTTTTCCTGGTTTTATCTGTTTGTTTTGTCTGTATTACTGAAGACAAATTTCACATCCTAAGTTGGGCTTCAGAGCGGTGTTTTTGTGTTAAATTCAGTTTAGTGCATATTTGTTAGCATTCTTTGTTATTTGGAAGAAATTGGAGTTTTGCGGCATTGTAAAATGTCATTTGAGCTCTTCTGAACTTGGAACTTTTCATCATTGTTAATAGCTGTTTTCATTTTGGTGCAACTCACCAGTTGAACGAGTTCATGTGAGCAACGTATGTCTTCCATACCTTATGTTCTGTCATGTGGATCATGTTGTCCACACTAAAGAACAATAGGCTTCATTAGAGTAGGAAATACTAACAATAATGTCAATTGCCACAAAAATGCCAAGAGTTTTCATTGGAAGGGACACAAAAACCTTGTTCTTCAAGGCTTAACAAATGCCTAAGAAACAGATCACTGAGTTGGGCAATGTTTTTCTACATGTGTACGCTGATGGGTTTTAATTTGTTTCTGAAGCATACAGTAATGACTATTATCTGAAGTTATTTGATTAGATAAACCATAAGTGTCTAGTACAGCAGGATCTAAAGAATCCCAAAGGTTTGACTATGGCAATTGTTGTGTTTTTGTGATAATATTACCCTTTGCCCCCTTGTTTAGCACTTACGAAATTGATTACATTTTCAATTATATTAAATTATTATTGCAGGCTTAGACTCTAGATGCAAATTAAACTTTTGATTAATTCTTCATTGATTTCATGTGATGTATGAATTTCAGTCAAAGTATATGAAAGTAATATTTTAAAAAGCCATTTCTGAAATGTAGCAGTGACTACATGGGATGTTTTGGTGCTCTTCTGGTGATTGAAGAAGCATGGTTTTCATCCCTTGGTATGCAATAAACCTGAAATGCATTCTGCCTGGAGAGCATCGTAGCTTAAATAAGGAATAACTGTGGAACTGTAATTAAATACAAATTGCAGTGCTAGAGCACACTCAACAAATTATCACTTGATAGAGGTTTCATGGTTCTGAGGAGGCTCTTTTAGATGTAGGTAAATTTGAATGCTCTTGCTTTAATTCTACACTTGTGTTATAAAATCCTACTGTGTTGCCAGCTTTCTAGTTTGTATTTGTGCTTTTGACTTGTTGCTTTTGCAAACAGTTTATCTTTTCTCCCGCCCCCCAACACAAAACGTAGACAAGCTCTTGCTGATGTGTTTTACTGTTTTCTTAAATCAAGCCTTGGTCATCAGGGCATGACTCTTGTTTTATTAAACTGTAACTGCTGGGCAGTTCTTCGGAGCTCACTGAGCTCACATTCACTAGTGAAGTGTTCCAGGTTATAATAGCAGCCTTTGCCCACACTGACAGTGTTTTACATTAACAGTATTTATAAAAAAGTGACACTGAGGAATAACCTTGGAAGATGAAGAACTTGTGTTTCAGCATGAGGTCTTTGTTCTGAAATTGCTAATTATAATGTTGAGGATGAAATGAAAGAGGGAGATATACACTGAAAATACAGGACTTCAAAAAATGTAATCTGATATTTTAGTTTAGTTTCATTTAACTTTTCAGTTGCTGGCTTGTAAACAGTCTGCTTGCTTAAATTGAAATAAGCATATTTAGTGCAAAATGAACTTCAAATTTCAAAGCACTTACAAGAAAGACTTCTGAATAATCAGGTCATTGATGGTACATTAATATTTTATATTGAACTATTTACTAATTGCCAAAGAGGTTTTTTCCTTTTCCTTTGGAAAATTAAAGTATTTGTACGAGCTATGACAGACTGCTGCCAAAGATCTTGTCCTCTGAAAAATTCTAGTAACATGAGATCAGTCTGTCTGGGATGCTGTAGTGGGGCTGTAGCTGTTTGGCAGCAATATGACCAAAGGAGACTGGTGGTGGTTGTGGGGTGGCTTTCATACATGCAGAAGTTTGTTTCTAGTGGTCCTTCTTCCTTTCCATCTTCTTCATGGAATATGAAATGCTAGGTTTGGATTTCATTTTAATACAGCTGAAGCTTGGTCTTGTTAATCAGAAGGTCCAAAGTTTGTATCTATTGGAATGCTCTGGAAAAATGATGAAGCTTTGAAAGCTGGTTGTTTTTTGGTGGTTTTTTGTTTTTTTGTTTTTTTTTTTGTTTTTTTTCCTAAAATACTACTCTAATTTAAAGAATTCATGTCAAACTTGTAGATCAAAGACAGACTATATAGAAGCACATTGCTATATTACCATGTACTAGGGGAAATATATCACAAGGAATTTATATTTAAAAGGGAATTCTAATAAAAAGAAATACATGGATCTGATGATCTCAGATGGCAGGCAATGAGAATTGCTTGTCTCCAGCCTGAACTTATATGCATTAAATAGCTGAAATACTAATTAGGAAAATAGACTGTGTTGTAAATTTTTTTTTCATTTCAAATGTTGAATCTTCTGCTTTCTCTTCTCCTAAGTTGCACGAAGGATTTATCCTTCTAGTGATTAAGAAAATTCCAGCATTGGTGGTAGAACTGTAAGTTTGATAGCATATCAATATATCCGTATTGCCTAGCAAAAGTTTTATTTCATGATTTATCATCACTGTTGTGTCTTTCCTATCATTGTTCCTTGATCGTTGTTCTCTGGTCTTCTTCAGTGCATTACTAGAAAGTCTTGTTTTACTATCTGATAAATATTCTCATTAATGCACCCTGTTACTGTTAGAAGACTCCAGGCCTTGATACTTTTTTACTGAATGTATTTTAAACATTTGTACATTTTCCCTGTAATTCTCTATAGCTACCTGCCATATTATATGGTATCTTTCAGCTTTGTCTTATTTTAGTGACTACAAGACACTTGTGGGTTTGTGCTTAGAGCCATTCCAGCTATCAGCGTTTTTGACAGCAATTATTCTAAATTCACTTCAAACAAGGACGAAGTTGCTCACAGCTTTGTCCAATTCAATATGCAGAAATTCTCTTAAATTCCTACTGTGCTTAGAAAAGGATGAACTGTATGGTGGCATATGTTTGATCTTTGTATTTTCACTTTAGTTACTAAGTATTATTTTTTCCCCAGCACTTCCTTGAAATGTTTTCCAATCCTGTTTTCCTATGAGGTGATGTCCTGTTCTTAGTAGCTTTCTGTCTTTAGCTTTAACTTGAGTTGCTGGATGAATAACTGTTGAACTGAGAACACTGCAGACACAGCTTTTAGAAAATATGTATTTTTAAAATACAGTCTCTTTCCTTTTGATAAAAACATGATGAATTTCATTGGGTGTGTAATGCGAGGTATATTTGATTGGGCTTTTTCCTCTGTTCCCTCCCCACCCCATTAAAGGAAGAATCTGTAAGGCAAAATAGTAGTAGGGTAGAACAGTACAATTACAAATATTCCATGTTTTCCTTTAGATTGCAGCAGCTTGTTATATACATGGAGCTTTAAGCTCATCAGGTGCAAACCTAGAGTTCAAATATGGTCTGGAATTTGAGTGGAAAAAACAGCATACCACCCACTGAAGTGCCTGTTTATAGTGCAAGCTAACCTTAGTTTAGTACTGCTTTGGCTAGTCAGCTTTCTATGGGCAAAATGACTGCAATGTTAGCAGTAGAACAGAATGTGTGTTGAAGAACTGAAGGAAAAAAGCTAATAATTTCCTGCGCCTGACCTCACAGAGAAACCTCTTCCTTCCCCCAAGCCAACCATGATAAAATACCATAAATTTTCTCCACATGTTTTAGCTGTGCTTAACCAGACGCTACAGAAGATTTGAAGCTGTAACAAGATCCCTTTCGTCCTGAAGGGTGCGACTGAATTTCACCTTGTTCTTTTCTGAATGTTTTCTTTTGGCTGGAAATTCGAGTTGTATTAGTTTTATTTTTTTTTTCTCCACAGGATATCTGCTAGTGAAGGGTAACATTGTTGGATGTACATTTCAGCATTTAATTTTTTGGCTCAATGACCCATAGCTCCTTTTGTTGATGTTTTGGAGAGGAAATAGATTAGTGTTAGTGGCATGTCTTATATATGAGATAAACTTCTTCATTACTTAGTGATCAAGCCTAAAGACAAAGATGCAGAACAAAGAAGATGGACCGTTCATTTGCAATATTTATTTTGAAATTGGTATATGCAGGTTAAAGTTGGTTTCTCTATGTAACATTAGACAACATTTTGTAATATGAACGTGATTCTTCATGCCTGCAGAACTGAGTAAAATGGATTATACTGTGATATGATGATAGAAATGCCTTTTAAGAAAAGTTGGGGTTTATAATAAGAAGCTTGGTTATAGAAGTGTTAACCAAATAGGTAAATTCTTGGTGCAAGTCATTTGGCAAATGTTGTTACACTTGGGATATAGTCAGTTCAGTTTGCCTCTGTAAGCTGAAATTCTTCTGGATTGTTTAGCATTTATTGCTTTAAAAACCCTCTTAGGTTCCTACTACCACATATCCTTGAAAAAGTCACATCCAGATCTGGAAGAGTGGGTCTGAGTACTGTAATCACCAAACCAAATTTCTTAGAGTAATGCTTGAAAGGTGAGGAATGTCTGTTGTCCTTCCTTTTTAAAACAGTGAGCTATATTGTGTCTTACAGCTGACAAAAATGTGCCAATGAAGTCAAAACCAGTCTTTCCTTGGGAGCACCTCCAACATGTTTCAGAAACTGGTGAAGCCAGTCAGACGTTGGCAAAAGTGCCCAGGACCAACAGCTTGAGGCTGGCATATACCCCAAATTTCTGCTCATTTGTTGTATTAATAAAACAGGAAAGAGAAAAAACCATTTTTTCACTATTTAAATTTTAAAGTGCTATTTTGAAGCAGCTTGAAATGTTTTCAATAACAATGAGCTAGGTCTTTGTCTAGTTTTACAGCCCAAGCTACTGTGCTATAGAATGGGTTGAAGTAACCATAAATTGCTGTTTGCAATTTGAGCCTTCCTACCTTGTTGGTAGGATGACCTTGAAAGTGCAATGGAGGGATACCTGCTCAGATGACCAGGATTCAATGGCCACCAGAAACATTAAGTGAAAGATTGGTCATCGATTGAGCAAAAATCTCTGTATTATGGACTGCTCTGTGTGACCTCAGATCAGTTCATCAGCTCTTTCTTTTGCTGGGTTGTGTCTGTGTACAAAAGGTTATGTTACTCTTTGGACCAGACTCCCTCTCTTTGTATAGCTGTGCTGGCTGATTTCACCAGGGTTACTTCTGGTCGGTACAGATGTAAGGTGAGAAGCAGGGTTTCTGTTTACATTGTCAGATACATTTGATTTCTTTTTAAACTTCAGCATTCAGCTTGTATGTAGAATAAGGACTGCCATTTCCTTAACATGCAAGGTAAGAAGGAAAAAGTTAAGAGGATGTACTCTTCAGAATATAAGAACAATGAGCAAGTCAAAGATGAACGTACTAATAGTTAAGCTGCTCTGGAAATTAGTATCTTCAGTATACAGTACTGGGTTTTACATGCTGATGAATTTTGGATATGCAGAGGAGCTCCTGGATGTCAGTAAAGTTGTTTCACACTCCAAGTCTGTCCTACAAGGAAAGGCCATTGCAGTCCACAGTTCCTCCTCTGGATATGCTAATGCACTGTGAAAGTGCACATCATGCCTGGATGGGCCCCGCTGATAAAATACCGCCCGGAGATCTCGCAAAGTGCTAATGTGTCAACGCGCCCGCAAGCAGCGGGTGAACAATACTGCTTTCTAAATGTCATGTCTGTTGGAGTTAGCTAGTGCGTCCTTCTTGCGTGGGGCTGGAGTCCACTCTAAAAAGTTCTGTTTTCTTTGTAATCTCAAAATCCACAGTTTAATAGGTAGAATCAATAGGGCTGATAAAGTGTCTTAATTTAGACAGCGGGAAAGAAAAGCAAACATTAAAAGCTTTACAGCCTTAAAAGTGGCTCTTTGCGTTAGGATGGCTATCTGATTTCAAGTCTTGCCTACTGCAGTGTTTACCAAAATGTGTTACCTGTTCTGGGAATTGCCTTATTCCCACTTCTAATCTTCCTTTGTTTCTTTACCTTCTAATGAGAAAATGCTTCCACTTGGAATAATTCCTGGTAGTAACATGTGACCATTTGCCAAGCAAAGTTACTAGTTATTCTTGCTAGTGGGTGGATTTAAAAAAACCCCAACCCAACAAAAAAACCTATATTAGATTTTTTCCCCCGTTACATTTTGCAGTAATGTTTGACTACCCTATTTAAAACCTTATGCCTTTTTTCCTCTTAGGCTTTTAATATTTAATATCATTCATAAAATATTGTGAGCATAGTGTATAATTTGTGTATGTAACATTAAATAATAAAACAGGTGCAGCTAAAGTATAATTTCAACTAGCTTACCTGTCATTACACTCTTGCAATTTTATTTGGGACCTGGTTATGCTTAAATACTTCCCATAAAACATGTATATGTAAAACTTACACATGTTAATATAGCTTAAAAAAATCTTCAAATGACTTTTAGCAGTAGCAGAATATATTAGACTTGTTACCTGTTTTTAGTGTCTTGTGGGACTTTTGTATTCATAAATAACCTCTTGTCCTGGACGTAATTGTTTGTAAAGTATGCATCTGTCATGCAGACTGTTTAATTTCAGGCTTAAATCTCTGAGTTTTAGAAGATTTTGCTGTGCAGTTTTTCTACTGTGAGGATATTTAGTGAGGAAGAGGTTTATCTCATCACTGTAGTTATGGGACTGCAGGCTAAAGCGAAGCTCTGCAAAGAGGAAATACTCTTCCTCTTTTTGTTTCCTATTTTGCTTCTTGACAAGTAACTGTTCTTTCACCCCACGTGGTTATTTTATAAGTTCTGGTTCAACAGAATGGTCTGTTCTTTAAATTTGTGCTGAAAAAGGAAAAGCATTTTAAGTCTACTTTTATGGGTGTAGAAAGTAATGTTTGTTCTTCTATTTGACCAGTGTTCTAATTGCTAGACATTTAAAGGATAGATGAGAGTTCACCTTTCAAGCATATACTTCACCAGCTGTTTCTATGCTCCACAGTTGTTGCTTATTTAAGTTAGGCAAGCAGTTGTCCAGGATCCCAGGGTTTTACTTGGCTTTGTTTTTTCCATGCCTGATACCTGTTGAACACTGGTAGGTTGGATAATTCCAAGTTTGGTCTCTTATGTGTACATTCTCTTGTCTGTTTGAGGCACTGTTTGTGGTCACTGCTGCTGCTTCACTATTGAAAGTTTATTCTCAAACACTCACAAAGAAGGTACTGGCTGATTTAGCCACCATGCAAGCCGCAAGGTGCCTGACTTTCTGTATGACAGTGCTTCTTCATATACATAAATAAAGTGTAAGGTTGGGAAAGACCTCCAAGACTGTCCATCTAGTTCAACCGTTAACCCAGCACTGACAAGTCCACCACTAAACCATGTCCCTAAGCACCACATCTACATGTTTTTTGATTACTTCCAGAGATCGCGATTCAACCACTTTCCTGGAGAGGCTGTTCTAGTGCTTGAACGCCCTTTAAGCAAAGAAATTTGTCCTAATATCCCATCTAAACCTTTTCTGGTGCAACTGCTTATTCTTACAGCACAGTTCTATTAGGTCTGTGCTATGCAAGGTCATTCCTATGATATTTGTCTAGCTTCAGATGCCAAATACTGTTTCCGAGGCACTTGGGTGCTTGTTTAGTGTCTTGTGCTCTTTGAAGCTTCCTATTGTTAGAAAACCCAGTGGAAGAGCAGCCAGTATCTCCAGTGCTCTTAGTTCTCACTGCTCCAGAATGTCTGTTGTCTGGCATTTGCAGGGAGCTATGCTGGATCATGGAGGGCTTGGGCCTCATCCAGCCTCAACCCTTCTGAACGGTTGAGAGTCTGAAGGCAAGGGAAAGGATTGATTTTTGTCAGCTTATTTGCGTGTATAAGAATACAACTTAAAAATCGAGTGGAACTGAAACCCTTCTTTCTCCTAGGACTTGATGTTGTAGGCCGATTCTCATTGAGTGCACTGAGGCGTAAGGACAGATAATTCACATTACTTGTTGCTTGGTATACCAAGAATGGTGTGTCACAGGTAACCGTGTTTGACTATAGCTATTAATCACCTGAAAAGTTGTTAAACCTGACATTTTAAAATGTTTGCAAATTTGTGACAGCAAGAAAATAAAACCTGATGCTGGTTTGCAGTAAAAGAAAATAAAGTATCTTGCTGGCAGTATTCAGTGTGGCTAGATATAATAATTTTTTTTTTAAATTCTTGGTAAATATTTGATTGGAAAACAAAATAAATGATGCCACTTCATTTCAATTACTCAGCACTTGAAGAATGCTGTCTAGCAGAAGAATAAATTTGATTTAAAACTCAGAGCCTTACAAAAGTAGTGCAGACTTGATAACAGGACAAAGATGCTGAAAATGGTTTGATCTTAAAAAAGTAAGTTGCAGATAAAAACTATGTGGCTATATATGAAGTGAAGTTATCATAATCGTTGTACACTTGACTAGCAAGACAGCAAGTTCAAGACAGAATATTTGGGTGTACTAACATAGGCCATTTGGTCAGCTTAAAACGTACTCTAGGAGAAGTTTATTTTGACTGATCCAAGTTCTTAATTGCTTTCCCATATTATCAAGTTAACCTATTTGATTCTTTACCTACACATGCGCTTTTCCCCTCCTGCATTTCAGCAGTTTTCTCTTTTCATTCCAGCATTTTGGTAGTTCAGCAAAGATTATTATTATCTTTCCTCTTCTCTAAGCATTACGATTGGGAATTATTAGGGAAATGCAATATGTCTCTCTTTGCTTTTGTTAAACAAAAGCCAACCTCGGTATTAACTTTTCCAGACATTTTCCTGAGTAAGCCAGAGAAAACATCTTCAGTAATTTTTTTCTAGTAATGCAGGCTGGGTGGTTGGATCAGCAGGAGGTAAGACAATAATGTTCTGTTTTAAATTCACAGTTATAGTCATGCACAAGTAACATATGAACGATTTTTTTTAATGAATTGGTGAGCAATTGCAAGTGTACAATTGATACCTTGTTGTATTGATACCTTGTTAATTATCAGCTATACATCTTTTAAAGCAAACACCATGCTAATTGAGACACCTGTTTACTAATCATTAATAATAAAATTCATCAAGTCTGCAGTAGGTATAGAAAGTGATAATTCAAGTTAATCAATTATAAATGGCACTTTCATATTTGGTAAATCTGACAATGATCACCAGAAATAATTTCTAAAAGTAGCATAATTTTCAGTAATAATTTTTTCCTAAACATTACTGTTGGGAATTGACTGATGTTAAAGATATTCAGGATTTTTGCCTTCTCTTTACTGAGGTTTGTGCTGAGTGGTTTTGGGTTTTTATTTTGTTTGTTTGTGCGTTTGGTGGGTTTTGTTTGTTTTGGTTTTCTTTTTCTCTCTTACCTAAAGGGTAAACTACTCTACTAGGTTATTGAGTGAAGAGGAGTAGTGGAATTGGGGTACTGGTGGAAAGAAAAATAGGATTAAACCAGAATTTTCAGGAAATATTTTATTTCTAGACTGAACATTACTTTGTCTCATATGTTAAGCTGCTGCATCTGCGTTCCCATCATTTTGCTTCCTGGAAGGCTCTGTGTTGAGGCCAAGATGACCACCCTGACCACTTTTCACCATTGACCTCTGAGCTACCAATCACACCTAAAGGTTTAAACCTGTCCTGCCTATGGAAGGTTGTATTTGTCCTGTCACAGTTTTCTTCCATCTTCCTTACTTTCTTAGGCATGGGGAAAATTCTGGGAACACACAGACAGTAGCAGGTGATGGATTTATGAAATGTCGAACTCAAAAGTAGCACAAGGAATTTGATGATGCTGCATAAGGCCCCAAAGGAAATTTCCAGCGTTACAGAGACACGGATCCTTTCAGTTGAAAGGAGTGCACACCTCAGGAGAGAGCACTAAGGACTGGGTTTTTTTAATCAAAGAAAGAGGGAAAAAAATGGTGTTTGTATTTTTGAAGGAGCTTATTAAGAGAGAAATGATTGTGCTTGTATCGTTTTGCAGATGCTGCAATGAGAACAAGGGTTCACTGCTTTGATACTGCTTTGATAGTAGTTTGTACTTGTCTGTCTAGCAATTAATGCTCTTACAAGTGGAGTGTGGTAGTAGCTTCTGAAAGACATAGTGAGGATGTTTATTGCTGATCAAAAATGATAAAAAAGAGATATTTTGAAATTATAGAAAAGGAAATATTTTGAAAGTAATTGACTGTCATAGTTGGTCAGACCTTATATTGGCTGCTTTCCCATTTTGATGTCATATAAAAATTTCAGTTTGAAAAGAAATAAAAGAAAGGAACCCTTAATATTTAACCCACGATATAAACAAACGTCTCAGTTTGTGTGTTCATGAGCTTCAATCCTGTTTCTGGTGGGCATGAGTCTGCAAAATGTAGCTAGCAAGAGTCAGAAGAAAAGTCATGACAGAGTAACACAAAGAGCAGGAGAGTAGCAGAGTTTGGGGCTCAGCTTGTGCTCCTGGATTTTAGTGGGTTTTTTTGACAGGTACAGTTCTCTTGTGTCTCCCACACAATGTGTTTCCATGCTTTCCCTTCTGTGCCTGTGATGAAGTGAGTTGATGTGCATCTGCTCATTGTTTCAAGATGCAGCTTATGAGTAAGAAAGGCCAAGGAGAAAAATGTGCCCCTTTTTGTCAACTTTTGGTCCTGTGTGGGCACTGCTTGACTTGGGGATCTCTTTAATGATGATACCCTAATATCTCATATCTCCTCATATCTCCTTTGAATGGAAGGATTGTTATACTCAATTTGTTTGTTGTAGTTGTAAGCTGTCTGGACCTTTCTTACGTGGTTTGTAAAGTGCTGTGTTTACTCATGGTGTTCTGCAAATTGCTGTAAAAAATAATATGGGAGTAATGTAGCAGCACTTACCTCTTATTCTTTTTCTATAGTCAATGTAATACAATGGTATAATTATGATTGAAGAAGATACTGAGATAGTGTAGTCTACATGCTATTGTTTTCAAGGAATTAGAAGCCATTTGCCAAATCTTCAGAGTAAGATATCTTTTTTTTTTTTAATTCCATGAAGATGGATATGTAGAGTTGGGTTTGAATAATTCTGCTCTTATATAAGTATTAACTTAATTTTGAGAATGTTTCAAAATATGTAGTTACAAGTCCATATAGACCAGTAATGTTTCAAGCACATGCACTGTAAAAGCTCTGTCATAGTTAGTTTGCTTCAGATACTTACAAACATGGGAACCAAAATTAGATTGACTGCAAGTAAATAAAAAAGAAAATATTTTAAAATTTGATCCAAGTTTAGTCATGTTTTTTTTAAAAAAATGATGAAAACAAAGGTAATTTTTCCCATTTTGAAACTTAGATATTGGTTTTCACAGTGTTTTCGGCAATATTTAGTGTTTTTTAAGACTTCAAATTGCAGACGGAGTTGGTTATATGACAGATTTAGTATTCGCGGGAAGGATGGGATATATACAGTTCTGCTTGTTCACAGAAAAGCTGCAAAATGCTTCAGAGGCATTCTGATTAGTTATATTATGTTTTTAAGTGTCACGATTTTGGGAATTGCAACCTATGCCTTTTAAAAGATTGAGGTTTGCTATACATGGAGTACCTCGTATTGAGCAGAGGCTGATATTGAATGTCAGCTGCTGTTCTGTAGTAATGAATCTGCTTATGAATGGCTGTGGAAAGTTTAAAGGTTATTACCTCGTGTTTGTTTACTTTGTAAAGACAAGATTTCAGAGAAAATCGAAGGGCACTGTCTGAAATTCCCAGTCACTGCAGTTCCATGGAGAGCATCGATCCCTTCCTAGAGGTTGCCGGGGACTTATTGTCTCCCTGTTCATTGTAGGCTGCTGATGAAATCTCCAATATTTCAGGTTTGCAGTTCTTTTATTGTTGTTTTGGCAGTTTGTCAAAATTAAATGGCTTAACCAAATCAATACGCTGTCTTGCTTGGTAACATCTGCATTTCATATGTCAAGATATTTTGCATTTGGAATGTAGTCACAATGGAACGAGCCACAATGATTACAAAAAGAGCCTTTTTGCCCTCCAAAGCCCTCAGACCGTAAGGAAACTTTCCGGAAAATAAACTTCTCTCAGTTATGCAATCACAGCTTCCACTGAGATCGGTGGTAATTGCACACATGTGCCTGTGGGTAGGAGTCTGTTGGTAAAGAATAGATGCAGCAAGGTCAGGGAGAAAATATAAGCTACAACAACCACGAATTTTACTCAGCTTAGAACAGAGTTTGTGTCTTAGTGTTTATTGGCGAGGCAATTAATTGCATAATAAGGAATAAATAAGCAACTTCCCCTCTGTTGTAGTGACCTCTCTTTCCATTGGGGTGACTAAGCTTTTCTCACCAGTTTAAGTTGTGGTGCTATGTGGCTTTAGATACATGTTTATCATTAGCTAAAATAACACAGCTGTTAAGAAAAGGTTTACTGCCATACTTGTTCTGCATGCTAAGCACATTCTGTGTACATGTCAAACAAAATGCCAATTTAATCGGCCCCCTCAGAGTTTCTGAAGGAGTGATGATCAAAGTTTGGCAAGTTTACTTGCGCCGTTCTGTATAAAATCTGCACGGCCATTATCTCCAGACACTTGCAATATGAAAAATGCCAATGGTGTTTTTACATTCTTAAGAGACTAATAAGCTACAGATGTCAAAACTGTAAAGTTGAATTATCTTAAGCGTGTGTGAATATGGCAGTTCAGTTTTTCATGTGGCGTTATTCTTAATTATCGTAATAAATACATTTAAATAAAAGCATTTAAATATTGGAAATGTTTGCTATAGTATGTTTATTTTAATGCTTCAGTGGTGTGCAGTGGGATGGGTAAAGGCATGTGTTTTGGAAATGCCCCTCTGTGAGCAGCCCAGGCTGGGGGCAGCAGAGACTTGAGAGGCATTTTGCCTGTTCCTGCTCTGCCACAGGCTGTGGGTACTTGCTTTTGATTTGCCTCCAGTGATTCTTTGAGCTAGAAAAATCTAGTACAGGGATTTAGTCGTTGTTTGTTCTACTAAGAAACAACATGGAGCCAAAAAATGCACTTAGTCCTTGTTTTTCTCTGTTGCAGTTGAAAATAATTTCATGCCTCTTTTAATGACAGACGTTCTTTAAGAACTTGAATCTTGCTGCTCTGGGTCCAGGAAAAATAAACAACCCAACTTTTTCTCTTTTAAAAAAAATCAAATAATGATATATAAACCAAATGTGCTCTTGCTTCTTTTTACTTTTATCTGTTTTTTGAATGATTGCAGTTCAAGTTGTTCCACTCTTATCTGTGACCATGCTGAATATTTTTGTAACCTGTAAGCTGTGTATTAGTACCCAGAGCTATTTGTACCATTTCTCACTGATTTAGTCAAATTATTGTGTGGATTGAGAACTCATGCTGTAAGGGAAAATGCAAATTCTTTATTCAAAGTAGGACTCATTAGTTTGGTCTCAATTTGTTTTGAGCAGAAATGTAAAGAGAAGTAAACAAAAGGAAAACTGCTTGGTTTAGACACATCTGTCTACATCCTTACCTGACATCCCAACAGTAAACACAGAAGGTTGGCACATTGAAGTTGCCAGACATCATATGGTGGTGAAAAGCTGTCTGTCTGTCTGTTGAAGAATAAATGGAGCCCAGTGAAAATGGTCAGGATGATTCCCTACTTCTGTTTCTCCTGTCAGATTAGTTTTTGCTTCATTTAGCTATCCAGCCTCTGCAGCCACACTGGTATAGGAGCTATAGCTTTATACAAAAAAAAACTTTCTTCTTGCCATGCAACATCTAAAGTATTTAATAATACACTTTATAATTTTCCTTTTTACTTCACATCAGATGACAGTTTGAAGAGCTCAGGCTGAGGCAAAGGGAAATTCATGCTAACATTTTTCACAGAGTCTATTTTGGGCATCAGCTCCAAGTGCCAAGCTTCAGAGGGAGGCTTTGACTTAAAGAGAAATCCTGTGCTCTTACCTTGTGCTCACTCAGGTTTGAACTACAGGATTCAGCACCTCTGTCAGGCTTTAAATCTTTCAGACCGAGTACCCCAATTTAGTTACTCTTTTTGATAAACTGACTTACATGATCTGCCAGAGGTCAAATGAACCCACCCGGAATCAGGCAAGGAAAAGAGTTGTCTGAATGCCCAATTTTGTGCTTAGCTTTCAAGACTGTCTTCTTGGGCCTCTCAGAAAATCTTTTCTTTAATGACAAGCCAGGAAATCTTTTAACCAGACCTGAACTAAACGTTTATGTCCCCCTTTTTAATGCCTTCCAGACTAATAGTAATCTTTAAATACTGTTTTTCATATTTGAGCTTCCTAGATTTGCTGCCTTTCTTTTTCTGCTAATCCAAGTTAGTATTTGAAAACTAAGGAGTAAAATACGGAGTACTTACAAAACATGGATAATTTTGTTGCTACAATTATATATTTGTGCTGATGTATCTCTAATCAATTAGCTTTTTCTGTCATAAGTGAGGAATAACTTGATCAGGATTACTGAGTGCACAGGGCAGCTTCCTGTACTGTACATGTACTTCCATGATACACCCATGAAATATGTGATACTTCCATGAAGCCAAATGGAAATGTTTCCATTACAAGGTAAAGCACAGTGATGACTGATCAGCATGCTTAATTTTGATATTTTTTCTTTGTTCATCCGTGATCAGATAATTGCTCAAGGAAGTTGCAATACCGGCAGAAAACCCAGCTATGCTATTCTCAAGGGAAAGGTAGCTTATTGATATTTCAAATGTCAGTTCTCCGGTGTATGAAACTAGTTTTCTCTTCATATAACACTTCTGCTAGCAGTTAGCAATTAACTACCTCCTGACCTGTTCTGTAAATTATTGATGTCAATCTACCTAAGCACAACAGCCAAGTGAGTTGCAATACCGGCAGAAAACCCAGCTATGCTATTCTCAAGGGAAAGGTAGCTTATTGATATTTCAAATGTCAGTTCTCCGGTGTATGAAACTAGTTTTCTCTTCATATAACACTTCTGCTAGCAGTTAGCAATTAACTACCTCCTGACCTGTTCTGTAAATTATTGATGTCAATCTACCTAAGCACAACAGCCAAGTGATGCATTTACCTAGT
>NW_008683484.1:107239-154520 GCF_000695815.1 Acanthisitta chloris | reverse complement strand
GCTCTAAATGTTACTAGGATTTGTGGCCTTATTGTAATGCTTTTCTTTGAAAATGCATTAATATGACTTGGGCACAGTTGGAAATAGGTTAATTTGTTTTCAATTACTAGCTGCTTTTCCATTCACACAGGACTAAAATCTTTGCTCTTGATAAGTTATGACTGAAAATTAGTTGGACTAGGGGTGACCTATTTAAACAAACAAACAAGAGTAATAAAGAAAAAATAATTAGCTTCAAATTACTAGATGTAGACGAGTTGAGATGACAGTGGCCTCTTAAGGCCACAGTATGCAACAAAACCTTGTTTAAGCAGCTGCAGGAAGCTTGCACTTTCCTGTAGTGTGTCTTAGCTTTGCAATCTTTGTACTTGTTTGCTGGCAGCTTTTCTTGTTGTTATAGTATTGATAAACACACACGACCTGGGAAGTGAGGACATTGCTAACAAATACTGAGATTAAAAGAAGAAAACATGTTTTATACTTGTTTAACTAATCGGGTATGTGATTGTGTGTTGTGTCATAAGCTTGAATTCTGACAGCAGGCAACAGTCAAGTACAGTTGTATTGTTGTAGCCTGAAAATTTGAAGTGTGGGTGCTTTTAGTTACTGAGCAGTGTTGTGTTTTGAGGAAGAAGGCAGTTGTTTGCTCTTGCTGCATGCTACAGGAATAGTGAGCTGATGTCTTAGCAGGGAGAAAAATAACAGGAGGGAATGTGGAAAAATATTTTTGGTACTGCTGTATGTGGTAGCATGAGTGTTTGAGGTCACTATTATTCAAGCAGTTGGCCGGTTAGATGCTGGCTGTGGTGTTTTTCTGCTCGCAAACAGCTTCTCTTGAAACTCTTTAATCACAGCATCTCTAGGTATCCACAAGTTTTATATCCAGAAATATTTACAAAGATGAATGATTTAAAACTGTTTTTAAGAAGACCTGTCATAACCAAGAAATATCATGCTCTCAGACACATGGTGTGATTCTTGGAGTTGTCCTGTGCGGGGCCAGGAGTTGGACTTGATGATCCTTTTGAGTCCCTTCCAACTCAGGATATTCTACAATACTATGATTTTATATGCATACTTGCTAGTGGATCTCATCCTGTGCACACATTTCTATGCCAGTTTTACATTGATACTATTGATTTTCCTTTTTTGCCAGCAGTGGTTTTGCAAAGTTACAGGCAGCCAGTTGTATATTGGGATATAACACATTCTTCTGACAAAGACTTAGATAGAGAAAGGTCTTAATCTTGTTTGGGAAGGGGAAAAAGATCTTTTCTGCAGAACATGGTGACTCATCTTGCTGTGCTCAGTGGAGCTAGCCAGCCAGCAGGAAGCTGCTGAAAGTTTTCTCCATAAGCTTTCAGCTCTGAAAAATACTTCTCTGCTCCTTGATTGGGGTATTATTGTTCATAGTCATTGGAGCCCAGGATCTCACCATGCACCTCTGCCATGTGTGTAAGAACACAAGTTAGTGCTGAGGGAAAGACTAGCTGTAACATAGGTCTTAAGTGTTGAGAAGTTGTTAATCATTCTTGCCGCCACTGACTGCAAAGCGTCTTAAACTAGCATCCATTTCTTTTGAAAACTCTCTCCCTTGCTTATAAGTCTCCCCTGTTGACTTACAGTGAAAAGCAACTGTTGAAGACATCAAAGACTTTTATTCTGTGCTAGCCTGGTGTCAGTTCAAGGAGATGATCTTTTCAGCAGGTGAAAGAGGCTCCTGAAAGCTTATGGGAGTTCTCTGCTTGGTAACTTCTGTCAGGGATACTGAAGGCTTCCTTCTTGCACTCCAGCTGAGGAAAGCTGATGAATAAGTGGATTTGTGCATGTGGATTTAGACCTATCAGAAACCTAAGATTAAAAAAAATATTTCTAGGAGAGCCATGTGGTCTCTCTGTGGGTCAGTGTACAATGACTGCAAGACCTAGGATTTTAACTTCAACACTAGGAAGCATCTAATGACATGTTACAATATCTCATGACCCTGGGGTATGGGCCACAGCTGTCTGTGATGTTTATTGTCCTGCCTTCTGTAGCTAGTTAAGAAGTACATCAACTGCAACACTTCTTGATAGTGATAGGTGCAGTCTGCCAGTAGATGGTCTCTGTTTCTTCAGTAGGTGGAATTCTACCAGCTGCTTTGGGCAGTCCAGAGCTAGAATCATTAACATGGCCAAAGTAGGTTGTAGATCCTCAAAGCCAGTTGCTTTCATGATACTAACTTCATCTGAAGTGAATGTTGTTGCAGAGTTGATGGGAACAAGGGCCATTCTGCTTCTTCACTTGTCCCCTCATGTGGTGTAAAGCACCTCACATGTGGTTTAGAGAAACTCAATGATAAGATAAATTGTTATTGGGCACATAAAGATATTGACCAGTTTTGTGATAGAGATGTCAGGTGACTCAATTCTCATTAGTTTCTAATCAGTGCAGTTTTTACTGAGCATGTTTGAGTCTGGACAGCCTGTGGCTCAGAGCTTGGTGCTGGTCTTTCATGGGCATACCTGGAAGGGAGGATATGAGAGTATGGCACCTGGTTAGGTGTGGTTGCAGGGAACTGTAATCTTGGATACTCCTCACTGAGAGAAGAAGCAACAAGTCTCCTTGGGATTTGTGATCTCCATAGGTCAGCTCTGACAAGAATGCCACAAGCTGTCTTCTATTTTTGGTCACTCCTAAATTAGTAAGGAAATCATTGACCCTTGGGCTTTACCTCTTAAGAGTGAAAGCTTGAAATCTTACATTTGATGTCTGGAAGCCTGAGAAAAGGGACCTTCTCAGGATTTGTGTTCTGCTTCAATTTTTTGTTATTTCAATGGTGACTCTGAAAAACCATCATTTTATAAGCAGAGAGCAGACACCTGCTCCACATCTGCTCCTTCTTTTCATCTGCCTTCTGAAGCTCTTCTCATGTTGTTAGAGTTATTCATCTTTTGTGTTCCTTGCCAAAAGGTTTGTGGTTCTCAGTTGTCATTTCAGGAGACAAAAGGGTAGTGAAAAGTCTGTGACCAGCAGGGTAATGTTAGTTGTGGCTTTTAATGGTGTTACTTCTACTGCAGAGCATCTTACAGCCTCGGGCATTTGGATAATTTTGACTTCTCTCCTGAGCTCTCCAACCATTTTTATATTCTGCTGCAGCATCAGAGACGCAGATGGGCAATACTCTATCCTCCTAAGGTCTGTTTTAGCTGCAATTTATGAAACAGAAATTTATTTTTTGTCTTCTTCCTTACCCCCAAATCTTTAAGTAGCTTTAATATTAGAAAGAAAAAAAAGCAGCATGTGCAGGGGATTCAGTGCTTGTAGCTTTCTTTGCAAAATATTTATTGAAAGTATCAAAGATGCAAAATACTATCCTTGGTATCCTAAGTGTATCTTTGAAATGTAACTTAAAAAGTGGTCTTGTCAGGATTCATTGCTTTATAATGCATAATCCATTTGAATATCTAGTAGCACTTGTCTGTGTAGAAAGCAGAAAGTCTTTTCTGACTTTGTGATAGCTAGTAAAAAGTGATGCAAACCATCATCATGTTTTCTAAAAGTCTTGAGATTTCAGTTCCTCTGTAGTTCTTTCTGATGGACCTTAGCCCTGGGCATTTATTGAGTGTCAGATGGGGATTTAATGCATCTTAAAGATGTGTAAAAATTGAGCTGTGTAAAGGTGCTTGTGTTTCTGGGATAGAGCCTGGATTGTTCCGAGTTTGACACAGTAGATGCTCTGCAAGTAACTGCTCTGTTTTCTGACTGTAATTTTTTGAGCAGACATAAACTGAGTGAATGCAGTGCAAGGCAGAATCCCACTGAACTGATTCTGAACTTCTAAAAAATACCATTTGTTAAGGCATTGATGCTCATGTAGATAAATCGTCTCAATAAAAAAGGGTAAGATGCAATAAACATTAATTTTAATGGGACACACTCCAGCAGTGTCTTTAGTTAACTAGAAGTTTATAGCCTGTATTCCAAACTGGAGAAGTAATGAAGCTGAGGTAGTGTAGTGTACTCTTGTCCATTGGGTTTTGGATGGCAAATAGGTCTGAAAGCTGTGATGTTCTGTGATGTCAGGATTATTTTAAAGAAAAAGGAAAGAAAGCCTTATGCAACTGACCTCTTGTGCCATCATCAGTTTGCCATGTGGATCAAGAGTGCCAGCCAGCCATGTGGGAAATGTTTTTGAAGTGTTCTGGGGTTTGAAAACTTAGAATTACAGGTGTTGTCTTTCAGAGGTCTTTTAGTTTAAAACTAAAAGATGGAACCATACACAATGGCAGAATGAGAGTAATGGTGGGGTATTATTTTTATGTTAGCATATGAAAATGAATGTGAGACTGGAAATCTCATTATTCCAGTAGTTTCTGAATGTTGGAAGTTCATCAAACAGTGTCTGTGAACGGGAGAAGAAAGCAAATTAAATGGGTGCTATAGCTCTCTGGTTTTATCTCATGTCAGTATAGCAGCCATGAAAAATTCACATTTCTAGAGAAGAAGAAATGCTTATTATAGAGAGCCTCTAGCAACTGAACAAAACAAACAGCTGGTAGAGTGTATAAGGAAGGTTAATGAAACCAGTTTAGTTGTGTTTGTCTAAAACAGTCAGGATGACTTCTAACCTAACTTACCTTTAAAGTTCCTTCCTTTGTGTGGGAATGCACCACATTCAGACCTGGGTTTTAGTTGCATGTATTTTTACTTTGGTAACTATGACTTCTGTTTACTATAGTGACCCTAGCAACTTCTTCTGAGACAAGATGTTGTCTGTCTGAAAAGACAGGAGCCAGGTGGATTTTACATGTCTGTTAGTCCTGCAGAAACTCACTTTAACACAGATATCCAGGGTTTGTTTCAATTCTCCACTGGTTATTTTTGCTGGTTGTAAGCAAAGCAGTGGAGCATAGCATGGGCACCAGAGACTGCTGTGGCTTCCTGTAAGTGCTAACCACTGCTCCTATGTGTCTGTTTCCCTGCATCATGCATTCTAACACCTGGATGAGTTAACTTTCTGTAATTATATGACAAGTAACACTAGTTTTCCTTTGTAGGAAACAGTAGTCATTACGTAAATGAGTCATAGTACCATGAATGGCAGTGCTCAGCAGCTTTTCTGAACATTACACCTTATATAGTGGAAAGGAAAATGCCTCGGTCAGTACCTAAAGAGTGATAAGCTAAACAAAAAATTAGGAAAGACAGGTTGGAAGATAAGTGTAGGAAAGGCAGATGAATCACTTAGTTGATGAGAATGACAGGCTCTGTGTCATAGCAAATGCCTGTTCCATGAGCAAAAGAATTAACAAGGTAGTAAATGTTGTAAACACGTCTTATATAAGACCTGGTGGTTCATGTTAATAAGAAAGGTTTATTGAGATCATCGTAGTGACATTTGCATGAAGAGGAAAGGGATTTTTTGAATAAAAACTTTGTCCAGTGCTTTTTAGTGCCGCAAGAAGAGACTTGATTGAAAAAAAATGCATTTAATTTTGGCGTAAGAATTTGACTCATCCCTAGAAAAAATTGCTATGGTGATAGCAAATTAAGCGTACAGAGTATTTGGGTTATTTATAAAGTCGAAGAGACAGGTCACTCCAAACTGTAGAGAATAATAAAGATTAAAATGCTGTAGCATTAGTTTTCCAAGTGTAAGCACTGTAGTGTGTGATAAGAAGAAGCTGCATGATGAAATTAAGCCTTGTAAAGCTCTACAATATATAGTGCAACTGGTAGGAAAGGCAAATGTTTACTGTTCAAGTATTTTTATTAATATATATTAAAATATTGGTTGTTTCCAGGTGGATGAATCTGTCTTGCATTAGCTGAGACACTTGTCGCAGTTTACCAAATTCTGTGTTGAGCATAAATAAACAAACCCAATCAGTCAAGATCTCTGCATCACAAAATATGCTTTATTTTGGCAACTCTACTTATTTTTAATTGCATATGGTCTCAAACTTGAACCCTAGGTCTAAAAGCCTCAAGAAAAATTTGAATTGAAGTTTAGACTTCACAGATTTTATTTTCTTAGTTGGAAAATGCTTCCAGACTTTGGCCTGTGCTGCATATTTATTCATGAGAAAGCAACAACCCTTTTATATTAGGTGTTATATAAACACGTGTCAAAGACCCAGCATTATTTTTTATTGAGCTGCAAATAACATGTGCAGTTTGGAGTCAGTTTTTTTATTTACTGAATGCTGCTGGCATACTGATCCCCAAGCTGAATAGGCTAGAGGGGTCTGCACTGAGAGGAGCACACCACAGCACACAAGCTTCCAACAAAGGGAAAATGGCTGAAAAATACTTGGCTGCCTTTTTCCTCTTTCTTTGCTTCTCAGCCTTCCTGGTTGAAAGAGATTATGTGTGAGGTGCTCTCTTTAACAAGTAATTGCTGTAAGGTTCGTATCATTGTTTGGGGGTATGGTGAGGGAACGAGGAGTCTCCAGGAATCCGTAGCCCATGAAAGTTCTGGGAGAAGAGGGTTTACCACATGTCTGCAACATCATCAGACAGCATGGGCATCCTTCCTGAAGTACTTGCTGCTATGAAGCTCTCCCAGTCCTTGTTTTTTCATGGGAATGCAGGGCTTGATGACCTTTCATTTTGAGGAGGTCCTATGTTATAGTCTAAGCATCTGGAACTCTTCTGTAGTCTCAAATAGGAAGGATTGCCGTCATAAGCAGATTTTGTAAATATAGGTCCTAACCAGCACTGTAGACTTTTTTGCCACAAAGAAAAAGGTGCTGAGGCTGCTCCTGGAATTTGAAAAAGAGAATTTTGAATCTGATGTGGAATTTCCTGGTGGAATGTGGCTTGAAAAACCCCAGAATTTGGACCCAAATTGTAGCAAAACCAAAAATTGCTCAGGAAAGATAGTTGTTGGTACTCATGAATGCAGCTCTTAAGGTGGCTATGGTTTGCCATTTTTTCCTATTTATTTTGGATTTTTTCCCAATCTAGAGTAGACCAGTGAAATTCATGCAGCTATAGTGCTGTCTGTACTAATTCTGCAAAGCTAGTTAAACTTTTATGTCTTAGCATAATGTTGATGTAATTGATAGGAAGTACAAATGAGGAAGTAGATGAGAGTTTTTAAAGCATCAGGTTAGAGTAATCACAATGTAAACACGTAATACAGTGGAATAATCAAATGGTTTTCCGGTCTGATGGATTTTTTTATGCTGATTGCATTAACCTGTCTTCCAAATGTTGGTGAGATAGCCTGGTCCCTGACTTGGTAGTAGCCTTTTATGGTTTTACATGATGAATTACTTGTTAACTTTCTTACTCAGAAGGCAGTAATTTGTAATATTACTCTGTTAAAGGCTGTCTGTGCTCTCTTTTTCCAGGAGCATTTGGCATTGGTTTTTTGTACTGTCTTTTCAGGTAATATGATTTTTTATAAGACGGTTGGAAAAATTTTGCTGGTTTCCCATTTGTCACTTGCACTGTAGTTGCCAGAAAATTAGATGGGTAGTGTGGATTTGTATAACGCTTGATCTTTTTCCCTCGGCTTTCTGTTGTATGATGTAGTCTCATATTCAAATACTAAAGAGAGGAAAATAATTCCAGGCTTTTTAAGATCATCCTCCTGTTCACTGGGAGGAGAAAGAGAAAAATCTTCTGCATGCATAGAAGTGAATAGAGAATTTTCAGCACACACAGTTCATATTTTCTAATGTTTGCTTTTTAATCCTCAGTGAATTCCTGATTCAGAGTTTAGTGATGGGGAAAAACTTCTATATGTGTTATTAAAGATAAATCATATTTCTGTTCCTGGGAAGGAGGCATTCAGTAGCCTGTTAAAAACTGACATATCCTCTACCACATAGATTTGGTTGGTTTGTTTAATAGAGCACTTAAGTGATTTTTTTATGCATTGGGATTTTCTCCAACATTGAAAATAATTTTGCTCAATTGGATTTGTAAGCATTTGAAAATTGGAATAAGAAAAGCAGTATTGTTTAGGGTCCTGGCTAGGATTTTAAAAACAGGAACAACTCGTAGCATTCCTTATTAAATTTAATTAATTGCTACTCGTGGGCACTATGGCTGACTTATTGTTGCAGTGAGACCAATAACTAGCATAATTTGGAGTGCTCTGTGTTCAGACCTCAGTTAGAGCTTTGCCTAGGAGTTAGTTTGATTATTTAATTTTAAAAAAAGTTTTTCTTTTATTTTGAAAGGGTATTGAAGAGCATCTCACTTGTGGATTTATAAAGCTTTAGGTGTTTGTTGGCTAAGTCTTTGATAAGAATTTAGTCAGGCTTATTGGCAGTTAGAAAACTCTTTACTATTTGGTACTTTCTTAATGGTGAGATATACACCACTAATTTGATCTCAGTCTGTTTTCTCTTGCACAGATGTTCACATTACAAAAATCATTATTGTCTACCAGTAATCAGCGCTCCTATTGGAAAAGCCAATATAGGAATGGGGAACTAAATGGGTGTCTGAAGTCTCATCTTATTCTGGAGATAGTCTTTCCAAATGAGCAATAACGGGGGCTGCATGAGGAAATGCATCTTTGGTGCATCTGGGATGTCTGTTCCACAGCTAAAGGGAATACTCCAGCCTGACCGTTCACTTGCTCATCACCAAGCCTTTATGCATTGAATAATTATTTTTAATGAACAGCATGGGGACTGAAATCCTTATGACTTACTTATTTCTCAAGTGAACTGAAAGTCTGTTTCTATAGTGAATGTTAAGTAGTAATTTGTGATAGCAGTTTGAAGAAATGTAGTTGTGCAAACCCTTTTTATGCTCAGATGAAATGTGCCAAACATTTTAGAAAGGTTTGCATTTGATTATGAAAAAATAAATCTAAGGAGTTTGTTCTGACCCTTAGCTGAAAGTTGAAGTTAATATACACAGTGGCTACCCTAAGTATGAATGTATTAAAGCATGTATGCTTGGAAAATGTGTGAAACAGAAGACTGGCTTGTTTCTTCGAGCTTTGTTCTCATTGTATAAGGTATAATGATCTTGGGTTTACCTACAAAATTATGAAATGAATGTGGCTCTCCTAGGTAAAATTCTGTTCAGAGTGAAGTTATTAGTAAGATTCCATTTGAATGAGGTGGGAGCAGAATTTCACTGACACATGGGACAGCTGAAATCCAGTGTAAGGTTAAAAAATAAACCAAGCTGCTAATTCATATTTGAAAAGTATATACCATGTCCATCTCATAAACTTCATATCCTTATTAAAATAAAATGTATTTACTCTTCTTCAAACTAGTTACATTTTTCTCCAGACAATATTACAAAGTTAAATCAGTTACTTTTTTTATAGAAATTAATCCTTACTGTGTTCATAAGAAAAATTGGTAATGCACTAATAAACACCCCTCCGGTTTGACAGTCTTTCTGTGTCTGTTTACATCTCCTTTGACAGGATATAATTGGTCTTTTGACACAAAGTATTAAAAGTGTTAATCCGAAATTGATGAGCTCTTCATATTATCCCCATTCAAGTAACCACATTTTGTAAAACAAAAGCCTTTCTTGTATTTAGTTTTCAAGTGACTTGGCAACATAGATTCTTGGTTTTAGTTTGTGCTATTTGCTGACTCATAAAAAGACTTTAAAAACCAAGGTGGAGGTTCTGCCTCAGTTGTTTTCTTGTTCTGGTGAAGGCAGAGTTATCAGCTCTCATATTACTTTATCCTGTGTATAAAGGGGTTATCGAGAAGTGTAACTCAAACTGCCAGTAAGACCGCAGCACTGAAAGAAATCTCTTACAGCTTGTTCCTAAGCTCTGGACGTAAACATTCCCTGGGACAAACCACAAGCCCTTCTACCCATTTGTGCTGGAAGGGCAGGGAGGAGTAGGCTGCCTGTCAGATGTTCACTTTCACAGTCAGTGCTAACTGAGAAAGACATGATCTGAACCTGAAAATCGTTAATCCTTATTGCTCTTAAGGAGGACAGAGTGGTGGGCAGTGCTGTGTCCAGCTGGGACTGAATTACACTGGGACTAGGTGACACATGCTTGGGAAAGGGGAAGGGAGCTGCTGTCCCAAAAGTGTTCCCACTGGTACCTGGACCGAACCTGCAGAGGGACGTGTGTGAGCGCATGAAGAGGTGTGAAGGGTGCAAACCGTTTTGCACACTGTGGGCAAGAGAGATGAAGCTTTCTGGGTTGGTTCTTTTCATGTTTTATTGTATAGCCAAACTTCGTTTCTCCCTACTATGCAGAGGACAGGCTCTGTCCTAGCAGAGAGGAAGACGCAGCAGCTAGATCAGCTAACAAGGTTAGAAAGCAATACTCATCACGATCATTTCCGCTGCTCTCCACTGCTTGGAGAAGTAGCTCTTACTGGGGATTGTCCTGTGATTTTTGATAACAGGCATTTACCTTGGTAGTATTTTAGCAGTTGTCTGTTACAAACCATTTTGGCTTGGTTCTTTCTCTCTGTTCTTGCCATACCTTCATCTCTGCTACTCATTTCTTTCATAATTTATCTAAAACAGCTTTCCACAAACCCTGAGAGATCATACCCTTCAAAACTGAATTGTATTTCTTAACTCTCATACTCCTCCTGGAGAGCTGTCAGGAGGTGATTTTACATTTGGAGCAAAGATGGCTTGTTTCACCTCAGCAAGTATTTTTAGTTAAGCATTTTTCCTCTGGGCGTTTTCAGATGGTCTCTACTGGATCTTTAGTAACGTACTCACTAGTATGTTTTATTTTCAGTTGTTATTTGTAGTTTTGCTATAATTTGGAGATAGCCAGAGGCTGTACCTTCTGTGAGAAAAATATTTTCATCCTCCTTAACATGAAGGAACTTGCTCTGTTAACTGCATTTGACTTAATGTCGTGAGCTTAAACACTAACCTGAAAGCTGTTAATCAGACCTCTGGTTTAAAACAACAAGGGCATAATTCACAAGTCAAATTTGGGTGGTAGCATTAGGCAATTAGCAATTGGGTGTAATCGACTGCTACTGAATGTTTGATTATGACTTTCGTGGTTGATAAAATGATTTGTTTGCAATTCTTTGGGTTTTATTCCTCACATTTCCTAGGAATTGCTTAGCTATGAACTCTTAAAGCCTGATTAATCAGTTTGTTAAAAACATCACTAATTAGGTGGTGATTTTTATTTTTTTCCTTTGACCTAAAATATAATTTTGGCCTTGTGTTAGGAGCAAAGACAGCTAGCAAGGCAACTTTTGCATTTCAGCATCCTCCTATCTCCTGTTTCTGGCAGATCATAAGAGGTTTAAGAAACACTTTTGCTCTAGCCTGTGCCCTACTCACGCTTGGTTGCTGCAGGTGACTGGCTTTGGGCAGTAAGGCAGGCACACCTGTTCCTCAGGTGAAGGTCTCTCTGTGATAGCAAAGTTCTCTTATGACTAACCCTATGAGAAGGCAGCTTAAGAAGGCAGAAAAGTGTTTGCCCTTTCTTTTGACAAGCTGCGGAGGATCCTGTTTCCCCCACTTTTTAAATTCCCATGTTGAAGTTTTGTAATTTGTTGTCTTTGGTTAGTGGAATCTGAAGCAATTTTGTTGTCATACTGATACCACAGGATCGTGCCAATATCTATGTCTGCCTTCATCCTACAAGCAGGCAGAAACTGTGAAGCATGCATTGTTTCCTACTCCTGTACTGTGAGAGTGGAAGATGCAGTGCCTGCAAGTGGTTGGCAACCATGGTGGTCTTGGTGATGGCTACTGAAAGTGCTTTGAGGATGCTTTTGAGATTGTTTTACATCCTCATCCATTGGGAGCAAAGAACTACCCTCTTGCCACACTAAATTAGTTTTTAAAATTCTTTTTTGTAGTCTCATAATAGATTACATTAGTGTTACAATACGTTAGTGTTGTTCCTTGTATGTTATTTCTTCTGGGAGACATCTTTGGGGAAGCCTTGTCCTCTGAGATTTGAAGATCTCCTTAAATGTCCAACTAGACAGGAACAGGCTTTTAAACTCAGAGATTTCAAATCTTTCACATACATATTTTACACATACAAGGAAAAACATCACATTTAATTGTAAGCAGCTCGTGGACTCTCTCTTTCTCTCTGTGTTTGGATGGTTGTGTGTGTTCATATAAGAATAATGTCTTGGTAACTACCTAGCTTACTGTCTAAGGATTTACACTCATATTTGCATTCATTTTTCTGTGAAAGTTATTAGCTATTAGTGGAAATGTTTCTTGTAGAAGTTTTCCATGGAAGTTCTGCTGATCTTCATACTTCCAAAAGTGAGAAGGGAATGTGTGTGAACTATACAGATGCACAAACTGTAAAACAATTGTGTGCAATCTAGCTACTGCTCTTTATTAAATATTTGCTATTGTATGATTGTTTTCAGCTGCATATCACTTCACATGTCTTTAACTTCTGACCTGAAGTTTCCCATGCTGGCTGCCTACATTCCGGTGTGCTTTACTTTAGTCAAAATGGCTCCACAGCTTACAATAATGGGATTAATATAAAGCAAATTTTGCATTTGTGAAAAGGAAATACTCCGGCAATTTTTTTTCTTGAGAAGCTTATGGTGCTTGCTTATTTAGAAATTTGGTAGAAATTTGGTTTTTTCTTCTCAACTTTTCAGTGCTCCCAATAAATACAAGTAAAGCATTTCTTGTCTCACCTACATGTACCCCCATCTAACTGATGCAATGAAGAACTGTGTTAAGAGCCCCTGAGGGGGTACATGGTTCTCCTGTCAGAGAACTCTGTCTGTACAACGCTGTTAACCAAGAATGAGGCTGTATGCTGAGGACAAGGAGGAAAAGCAGTATCAGACATGCATATTTCATTTCTGAAGGCATTTTTATCCCAGACTGTGAGAAAAGCATAAATTCTGTAAAATAAATGATGTGCTGAGGAGTACTGGGAAAACAAAGTCAACATGAAGAGGTTTGAGCTTCTGGACTGCTGGACTTCAGGAACAGCAGGGCTTGGGTTGTCCTGAATACTGCTGCAACACCTGTCTGATTAGATGAGTGTATATTCCTAAACAGATTGAGGATGACAATGATCGTTTTTAGAAACCTGATTTGAAAATATTAATAATGTTCTCTGTACTGTGTCTTTGAGAATTTAATCAGAAAAGGAAATGTTTCATCATGCTTTTACCAACATGAGGCTCATTTGACTCCACTGTTTGAGGGTATTTGGGTCCATGGAGAAATTTTGCAATCCTTATCAGACTCAAACCAGAAAGGCCACCTTTTTAGCTTTTGTTTATATTTATCGATTGCATTATATTATTTTTAGCCACATTTTAGAAAAGTCAAAGAGCTATTTCTTAACTTTTTCAGTCAATTAACTGCATTGTCTTGAGTCTACAAGGATCTGGGTAGGATAGGAGAAATTTCTTTGCATTTATCTATCTCTAAAATGATCTCAGTGACATTTTATAGTTATATTGTATATAACTAAAAGGAGTTAAAAAGGAGTTAATATTCTGGCAACAAAATGGAGAATATTCATTCCACATAACCATACTTAAGCAATCATTTATTTGCTTGGGTAGTTGAGATTTGAACTAACTGAGTAAATAAAGTCTGTTTAAATAAGTTCTCTGAAGAAATGGAAGTTTAAATAATGCTTTTCACTGTTTTAGAAAAATAAAAATGTTATTTGCCTTTGATGGTCCTGCAAACCTGCATGTGCTTCCCATCCCTTCTTGTGCCCCTTTTAGGAGAACCGCAACATGGTTAGTGTGTTGGAATGCAACACAATTTATATGCATTAAGGAAAAAACCAACATGGAAGAGTGCTGCCAGTCAGTGTTTGTTAACAGAGTGAAACATGATTTCAAAAACACTTGGTGTTCTTGATTTGCTTGAAATAGTTTGTTTACAAATTTAGGCCCAGATCTGACAGTTGGGCATCCTACATGAATACATCAGCAACGTGTAACATCATGCATTAGGAAAATGCAGGCAAAAGCATTGCAGTGTTGCTTCTGAAATGCTCTAGTCATCATGTGAGGCATTGACCAAGTGCCTTCTGTTGTGTTACAGGTTGTGCTCCACATCTAAGTGGACATCTTTGTGCTGGGCTTCAGAAACATCAGGCTCCCACTGATGATACCCCCATGGATCCTTCCTGCTGGGAGCTGAGTAGGGTTGGGTGAGGGACTGGGTCTCACCTGTGTCTTCCACTTGGGTGTTGGTGCCCAGGAAGGGCTCACTAGTACAGATAGCTCCACTGGCCTAGGGAAAGTTGACTGGGAAAGCTGACATGAAAGTTCACTCTAGGCAAGGTAGTGCCTCAGGGCTAAAATAGGCCATCCCCATATGGACCTTTATACTGTTACAGCTGTATTAGCACATTCGCTGGCACAGAGATTTTATTAGAGAAGAGGGAAAGGATCGTTCCCTAAGGGACATTATGGTGCTGGTGAAAGCTGCTGGTATTAGTCTGGCTAGTGCTGCCTGTGTGTATTCCTCCATGCCTGTCTTCAGACCCCTCAAATGACTGAATCCAGATCAGGTTCAGCTTTAGTTATGGGATAAAGATTGATGTAAACTATAAAATACGTAAGTAACCAGAGTACTGTATGAAACATGGAAGTTTGTTTCAAGGCTCACCCAGGAGATTAAAAGCTCCCTTGCTTGCTGGCTGCCACTTCCCCTATTGTCGTCTTAATTTCTAGTAGCACCCTTCAGACTTCAGAGGCCCTTCATTTTAGTGAGGGAAATAGTAGTGTAGTCAAGCCTATCAGAGAAGATTCTTTCAGCAGTTTTGTTAATAAAGGGCTCTTAAAGCACTATGAGAAATGAAATAGTAGCAGTCCTGTGAAAGAGACTTCAAGAACCTGAACCACCTTTGTCATTCATGGAAAAAAGTAAAGTCTTGGTACAAGGAAAATTCATTTAAGAGAAACCAGACTTGACTGCTATGAGTCGATGCAGGCAGTACAGAAATAATGATGAACTTTATAAAGCAAAGTGTCTCTTATTAATGTGCTGCAAAGCACTCTAGAGATTCTCAGTGCTCAAATTAAGCTATAAAAGGTAATAGAAGAGCTTATAAAGTTTCTGCACAGTGAATGATTTCATGACAATGTCTTTGTTTGTTTTAATGATGTGAGCAGAGGGCATTTGCCCAGCATCTTCAGCATTCTCAAGGGGAATAGGTGCAGCAGTTACATTTTACAGTTTCATTGTCATTATAGAGGTGGTTTGTTTGGTTTTTTTGTCTGCTGTATTATAGTGTAGTTTATGGATTGTAAGTAAATTTTGAAGGTAAAAACTTAAGGAAGCAAAACTAGAAGTTTACTGCTATTGTGGCTCATCTGGTTGCAGAAATAAATGCATTTATCTACATTTACATAATACATTTGGAAAATAGTAGAGGATCATGACCTTGTAGTGACATCCATAGTCTTAACATAGTTCTCTGTGGACCACATGACTATTCTAAGTGGTGCTGCTTTACTGGGAACTCATCCAAGGAGTCAAGAACTGGTTGGAAAGAGAGACAGAGTGACCCTCCTCCATCTCAGATAATCTTTTTGCCTTCCTCAAACCAAGTATAAGCAAATGTTTTTTGACAGTGCTGTGGCTGATGACCACCTTGTGCTGTCCCAACTTAGTCACCCAGCCTTAACTTTCATGGGCATGCTTTCCTAAATAGCAGATGTAACAGTGAAGTAGGGCCTTTTTCATCCATCTAACTGGAATAACATAGAAGAGTCTGAATTTTAAAAGTTCAATTTTAGGTATCGCCAGAGATTTTAATTTGAATGCTCTGTGTTTATTTCCTGATATTTTCATAGCTCTCTTTTGCCTGTATTCCATTCACTTTCATGATAAAATTGAGTTCCTAATCTCAGCAAAACCACCTGGAGGAGAAGTGCATCATATATTTGTGAGGTGATACTTTTTCTTTTAATGTAAATTAGTTTTCTCTTTAAGCAGAAAAATATCTTAATTGATGCCATGAAGTGCTCTAAAAGAGCATTTATTGCAAGCTTGGCTTGTGTCCAGGGCTTTGGACAGAAGCATTTACACACAAGTGTGTACACAGTTTTCAGAGACACTTTGCATAGCTCTTACAATGTTGAGAGGCTGTTGCATGTTGCTAACATACAAAGAGGCTGCAAGAAAACTCCTCTGAATCAGAAGGACTGTATTTTCATTCGTTAAGAGAATATCTTTTTTTCCCCCCTTAAGTCACCACTTGTCAGACTGTTCATGGGCTTTGAACAGAAAGTTTTTTAAAAGTAGGAATATAATTGCAATGCTATTTGCTTTTTTAATTTAGCAGATTTATCTGCTTTTTGAAGGAAGTCTTAAAATAAAATGAGGAAACTAGATCTCTTTCTTACTTGTAGGGGTGGAGGTTTATCCCAGCTGTGAACACTACTGACTTCCCTATAAAATGCTCATGCATTGCTCAACTGCTCTAGTGTGTTTCAATTAAAATTTGGCATTGTCAGTTCTGATTTGTTATAAGTGCAGTTTGGTGGTTTATGTTATGCAGCTGAGTATGGAAGGCAAAGCATATGTGTGCAAAAAAGGCATTTAGTTGGAAACCAGAGTTGAACTGCATTCAGTTTTTGCCAATGCTGCTTATACGTTTGTGCTATTTTAATAGTTTCCCAAACTGATAGTGTTACAAAAAAAATATCCCTCTGAGCTGGAATTTTTGATGTTTGCTTCTGGTCACAAGGTAAATTTGGTTTGGTTATTTGTTAAAAATCCATGTTGTTCTGTCTGCAAATGCATATTTGATTTTTTCCTTGCAAGTTCTCTATGATTTTAATAAAAATGCCCAGAGCCTTTTATGAACTCTAAAATAAATGTAGAGCTTCAGTCATGCCATGAAGTCTCCACAGACAGAAAATGGGTTTTATATCGATATATCTTGATGTATAACATGATGCAATGGGAGCAAAAACTTTGACTTTTAAAGTTGTGAAGATGTACATGATTGAAAACGGCACATTACAAATCCATCATGTATACTGAATTAACATGCCAGGGCTGGTCGGTTTGGTTTTGGTTCTGTCATCATGCTAGGGAACAGATTTTATATATAATTTTGGTCTTTTTCTCTTGCATGCTATTTAAAAACAAATAACACCAGTAAACCAAAGACATTGAATGCTAAGGTAGAAGAGGTGAGAAGAGTCAGAAAAATGTTTAGGTAAACCAGGATTTGTCTTGCTAGCTTATGCATGTACTGGATAGCAACTTACTCCTTCAAAAAATGGTACTCTGTAAAGTAATTCTTCCATTTGCTGTAGATGTGATGCAGTTCCTCTGGATTTGCCTCCTCAGTGACAGTAGCCCTTAATGTTTGTCAGCTGCCCCAGAAGATAGGGGGGCAGACAGTGGTCCCTGGGGTAATAGGTATATATCCCTTGGAGCCAGAGGTGAGGTGATGCGGTCAAGTCTGTGTGTCATTGCCAAGTGGAAGATTCCAGTTTACCTGTGGGTTCTGGGATGACCGTCCTCCTTCAGAAAGGTTTTCTGACACCTTTGTCTTCTCTTAGGTCAGGGATATGAAGAAATACTGCATAGCCTTACAGAAAGGGAATGCCATTTGCAGGATCAGCATACAGCCCCATGGATTTTGCATTTAAAAAGAATGTGAAGCACAGATATTTAGTTTGATGGTAATTGACTTTGAACAGTGTACTGAAGTATTTGGCACATTTAGAAGTGTTTTAAAATCAAGGTTTCAATTTGTTTCTGAGAAATTTTGTAGTTAACCCAGTTTCTGCTCTTGATGCATGAGTGACTGGGTACCATATGATGAACTGTGTTATATAAGATGCTCAAATTGTTGATCCAAAATTCTAGCTATTTAACTCTTCTGGGATCTTAGTGTTTCTTGTTTTATTTTTGTCCTGTTTTCTCTTTTCAGTATTTGAAGTGTTGATATGAAGCCCTTTTCTGCCAGCGCCGTTAGCAGAAAGAACTTATGTACACCCATCTGCCTGTTCCTTGGGCATGGGAATGGGTTGCACTATCAGGAGCTTTTAACTATGTGGTAGATTAATACAGGTGGGATTTTTCCTGCTTTCCCCTCTGCTTCCTCTAAATAGATTTGTGGGTTTTAGCAGGATATAGTGCAATAAGAATCATCAGCATCATTGGTTCCAGCTGTTCCCTCAACAGAAAAACTGCATTTTATTTGGTTGAGCTTTGCTGTCTCTTGAATATTTTGAGAGGAAAACAGTTTCTCCCTTTCCATGAATCTTTCCCGCCCAGATGTTCGGTTCTTTATTGTATTTTATTAATAAGTCCAACGCTTTCTTAGCTGTAGGGCTGCAGTGCAGAAAGCAGATGCTCCTATTAGAGAGCATTCCATGATATTGGAAGCTTAATTATCAAAGGCACAAAGTCAGGCTCTCATTACATTTTCCACTTGTTTTAGAAGGGGAAAAAAAGTATTCTTTGTTTTTGTGGTAAGACTGATGATAGGTTAACAGCTGGGAAATACAAAGCTGCAACTCTGTGGCTGAACAAGGAAGATAATGATTGCCATTGCAGAGATCATTATTTTCTTCTAATATGAGATTGCAGTGTTTCCGTTTGTAGCTGTGAAGCTTTAATTACAGTTCATAATTATTTATAAATTACGACTGTGTAGGCCTTTCCTATAAGAATCTGTCTATTTATTGCAGTGCGTTGTGGTGGGGGCGAGAAGACTGACAGGTAGGTTTGAAACACCACACGTAATCGTCTGGGTATTTGAAAGTAAGTGTTGTGGGTTTGTACTTAAAAGGATATTCTGAAACACAAAGCAAAGACAGAGGTCAGATTTCCTTAAATGCATGGATAGTACGAGAAAAGAACAGTTAAATGGGTTGTTTGTGTGAGAAAAACAAACCAGCTCCATTTTCCTTGATAAAAAAGAAGGTCAGTGTTGTATTGCTAACACACTTCTTCAGTTCCATGCCTCAGTTGCATCCAGACACTGTATATGAGCATAGCAAGAATGGTTTTTAAATACATCTGCTATTAAAAAAAACATTGGTAGAAAACAGATAGGGCACTAGATTACACAAACACAAACATAGTGTTCTTAATGAGTTGTTTGGTGTTGCCAATTGGGATTAGAAATGCTTCGCAAATTACAGCTGAAGTGAGTCGAAATTCTCTTATATCTGTGCTAAATAAGAACTTCTCAACTTGGGGAATTTCACAGATTTAACCGATCACAGCATTACTTCCCATGCCTTTATGCAGTTTGTTTATGTAAAAGGCTGTCCTTCAAGCACAAGAAAAAATAGCTTCTTTGCTTTTTGTGCATTGAGTAATGAGGGATTTGAGAGAATGAACTGTGTAGGTCTCTGGGACATGAGATTTAGCTGACCACCTCAGGATGCTGCTTCCCAGCTGTGCTCTCCCCATGAAGTTTTGTGAGTTTTGTGAGTGGTTTTCCAACACATTTTTTGAAGAAGGCCAGGCTTGAAGCACAGTACATATTGTTGGTATTGCCTGGAAATAAAGAATCATTGACTTAGTTAGAAGAGTTTCTTTGGCATGGTTTTACACTGTTAATAGAGTTGTTTTGGATTTGCAGAATGATATACTCATTTGAGAACAAATTGAAATTAATCAAAACTCTGCTTTAGCATTTTCTGTGTTTTTATCAGCAACACCTCTGTTCCCTAAGCATTTTATAGCTCCTTAATCCACAGGTCAAAGTTACATGCATTTTACTGACAGAATGGGAAGCCTAGAAAGATCAGGTAACATGCCGAAAAATATGAAGAAGTCCTGTGGACCAAGGCCAAGAAAAATACAAGAAATGCTAACCCGTTATTTTGTTCCTTTTCTCATTTCTGTGTTGAAGTTTGGAGTAAAATTGTGCTGTTAGCTGTAACTAAGAATTTCTGTGGCAATCACTAATGTCCCATTGACTGTGGGACTTGTAAGTGTACACATTTTAATGCAGAAGGAGCACTTTCTTCAGTGTTGTCTAGATCAGTTAGTAATAAAGCAGAGTTTATTTTCCGTGGTCTGGCATGGGCAAAACTACCATGGATATAGGAGAAACTTTTGCTTGGATACGACTTCTGATACATATTAATCTAGTTGTTATCTGCTGTCATTCAGAGGATAAAATTCAAGTAGATGCTCTGGAAAGCGAAGCATTTGAAGACCATGTTGAAGCAACAGTTTGGGTCTCTGGATTTTTCCATTGAGTTCAGAGCTCAATTGTAGGATAATGATGGAGATGAAGTTTCAACTTACTGGTTTTGTAAGTGGTTTTCCAACACATTTTTTGAAGAAGGCCAGGTTAGATACTGATCAAAATGGAGACCTGATGAGTCAAAAGCAACCAGGAGTTTAAGGTTGTTGTAGTTTAGTGTGACACTCAAAACATGTAGAATAGGGATCATCCAACCTCAGGATTTTTCATTCACCTAAATTCTGGTGCAGTTAAATAGGAGTTAGGGGTATTTGTTATAACAAGGGTTAGTTCTGGATATAGTCACACATTTTTTAAGGTTTTCTATGATATTGGAAGCAAAATGGACTTGTGCAGTCTGAAATAGTTGTACACCTTCTTCAGTTTAGAAGAGTCATATGCACGTGGCTGACTTACATGGACTGCAGCTATATGGCAGAATGCTGATGTCTCCTGTGCTTCTCCAAGTAGTGCTGGGAACACGCTGCAGCTGATGTGCTCTGTGCTGTCAATGTTTTCTTCAATTGGCTTTTGCTTGTCGGGATAATGTTCCATTTGCATTTCTTCATGCAGTACACAGATAATGTTGGCTCCTGACACACTGTTAATAAACCAGATGAAGTTTTGTGACATGGCTTGATTCACAGGAAACTAGAACTAGCTTTGTGTAGCAATGTGTGTAAAATACTAGTGGACTTTTCTCTTACATCCCTTACCCTCCTGAACAGCTGCTGCTCACAGCAGATGAACTTTAATTGCAGTGGCTGATACAGTCTTCCAGAAAGTTAAGAAATTCTTAACAGTGCTTCTGCAAATAATTTGGTGACAGTTTATGCTAATTCAATTGTATAATTAATGTTTTATTCCTTAGCAAAAAAAAGATTTTCTTTGGTCATGGCTCAGGTGCATAGGATGCTATATCCTTCTGGAGAGTGGCTGAGCACACTTGCTTCCCAGAGGCATACATAGCAAACCCAAGTGCTGTGCAGATAGTAGTTTTATTCTCCAATGGCTTCCATGCCCATTGACTGTCTGTTCAGCATCACTTCATTTTTCATTACAGTTAGCATTGTTCTCTTCTGCATTTTGCATTTGTCAAAACAAGCAATGTTGTGCTTTTACATTTGTACCAAGTGTTTTGACAAGAATTGGAATAATGTTCGAGAACTTTTCCTATTAATCTATGAATTTTCAAATTCCCATGTATGTTTACTTCCATGGCCCCAGTATTGTTCAGTGGGGACTGTGCTATTCCATGTCCATAAGCTGCTTGAGATTTTCACGAGAGATACTGTCTTCTGCATTTTCCTTCAAGAACAGTCAGAGTGCAGATATTTCTGCCTTCAGAAACAAAGTGCAGCTTGGCTAGATCTACAGTCTGCTTTTTATGAGCAAAGAGAAGTACGTGTGTGTGTGTGTGAGAGAGAATGAGACCTATGAGACTATGAGAAGTAGGTATGTGTGTCTGTATCTTAGTTGTGTGTAATAGGAGATTTGGCTGCTCTAACCAATGCAGTGAGAGAGGTTGATTTCATCTGTGTACCCTTGCCCAAAAGATGTTGTCAGTGGAGAGAGGAAGGCTGCCACTGGACCTCCTAGGGGTGTTTGACATAATTATACTTTGCTGCAGGAGAGGAGCACGGCCCATTTGCCTTTCTTATGCAAGATCCGTCAATGGAGATGGCAAATAACCATGTGCTCTGACTTACACCTAAAAACCTAAATAAACAGCTTGGGCAGCTTGTGTTGGCTGATGAAAAGCTAGGAACTGTGTGATGCACACTTGGGAAATGGAGAGCTTGAAAACAAGATACAGTGCTTGTGTCTCTGTAGTGCGTACTCAGGATGAGGCGAAAGGGAGCCAGGAGAAACATTTTGTTGAAGCAGCCATGGGTTTCTGTGGGAGAGGACAAGGAGAGAAATGTGTTTCTCATCTTGTATTTGTCTCTACATTGATAATGGTCTTATCGGCAGTGGCTGCGTTGTGTTCTCCTAAGGTGCTTCCTCTTTGCTCACACATCCTCCATGGCACAGCAGAGCTAAATAAGTAACTTCCCTGTCCTACTGCCACTTGTCAGGGTGGTCAGGTTCTGCAGCTGTGACTCACAACCACAGTTTTACTAGTGGTGTGCAGGGTTGCTAAATGCCCTTTGGAGCATAGCTGGATGTTGGATACTCAAAGTCTTGAGATATGCAGAATCCCCATGGTTTCTGGCAACTGCTTCTTTCTCATGCAAGTCACAGAAACACCAGTCAAAAACTTGTCATCTTTTTTTCCCATCTGCTCAGTGTAATTTTTGCCTTTACCGGGCTTCTGCAAATTCAAATATTGACCCTTTGCTCTTTTGGAAAATATTAATCGAGTCTGGATTCTGCTCTTACTACCTTTTTGTTATTTTGGCAAATAAAATTCAGAGCCTGGGTTTTTATTTGACTGGACGGGTTCATAGAGCAGCACAATTAATGATTTCTCTTGATAACTTCTGCTAATTATAGTTTTATTAAGGTCCAAAAATAAACAATGCAATCTTCTTATTTGCACTGAGTAACACAGCTTGTACAATTTCTCCCAATAATTATCTCATCCAAATCCAGTAGGTTGTCACAGAGATCTTTGTAAAGTTTTCCACTGGGGTTTTACTGCATTCTATCAGCACAGCTATGGTAAAATGTATGGCTCTTCAGTTTGTTTGCAGAGATAGAAAAGACCCAAATTAATTATTTCACTTAACAAGATTAATGGAAGGAAATGTGGCATGCTCCTTTGTGTTATCAGTTATTTATGGGATTTCTTCAAGTGAAATACTTCTTGCTATCTCATTACCAGAGGCTATTCACTTTGGCATGAGGTTACTAAACGGACCAATTTTTTTAGCATTGCTTCAGTTTGTTGCTTCACTCCAAAAAGAAACAGGAGGAGAAGTGTCTGCACCAAAATATGAATCCTTTTTCTTTTAAACTGGGCCTTGTCTGTAGTGTTTTTTGCACTATGTGCTGGCATTGGGGGTATATTCTGCTTTATAGAACATTTTCTTAACGGGCTAGAAAAAACACTGCTGTGCTTTGGCCATGTGCCTTCTTCTCAAGACCTGTTTCCTGCTTCAACTAATGCAGAAAGACCACACCTAGGTTTGGTTGTCCTCTGTTTGCCCCAATTCAAGGAGTGTGGTAACAAAAAAGAAGTAAGAAGAAGTTTGGACATTATTCCTAAACAAGTTTAAGAGTATCTGAAAATATCTGTAGAAATACAAATATTTATAATGTAATGTAACATACAAACTCATTTTGTATGGCACTGAAATTTCACCAAAGTGTAATATAGCAGCTGTTTTAGAAGTCACAACTGACCTACACTAATATTGAAGATAGAAAATGGAAATGAATGATGTGTGTGTGTGTGAGAGAGAGAGAAAGATGTGATTAGATAAACATATTTTAAACATCTGGTTTTCTGTTTGATTTGTGTATGGTCTCCTGTGAAAGTTGCCTTGAGATTTTTAAGTGGTCTTTGAATTATGGAGCACAGCATTTTCCAAGAACCAGGATTCACTTAGCACTGGTGCAATGCTATCTTGGAAGGAAGACAAATTATAGATAGAAGTAAACAAAATAAATGAGGATCACACAGTAAAACACAAGCCTTACCACTGTAAAATAGTAGGTATAATTGGCAGAGATTAATCTATCTGGTTTAGAATCTCCATGAGAAGCAAAACCAAAGCCTGGAAAGTGTGGTAGATCCAAAAGGAGCTGGAGAGGTGAGCCATATGTGTGCACAAGTGCTTCATTTTACATTGCTTTAGCAAACTTTAAAAGATATTTTTAAAACCCCAGTTTTATAAAAACAAAATGTTGCAAGTGTTTTTCCAGCCAGAAACTTCTTAAACTTATATAAAGATATATCCAACTCTATGCTGCCTTAACCTGTAGGAAATAGAGGCCCTGCTTCAGCCAAGTGTTTATGCATGTGGAAGGTCAGTACTTGTCTGGGCTTCAGTCAGATGACTTTTTTTTTATGAATTTGGAGACATGCTTAAATCTCCCGTTGAGCTGAAGTCACGCTGCCAGCTCAGCCCCCCTTGCCTCTGCCCTCCTTTCATCCAGGGAGTGGGTTGGTGCAGCAGTGCATGAGCTCCTGCTGGGGTTTGCCCCTGCCTTCTGCAGGGACAACAGTGAGAGTAGGGCAGGGTAGCTCAGGCTCTCTCTGCTTTTACACTTCTTTCACCTGAAAGCTAGAAATTCAAGCATGAGTCCCCCCTTGATTAAATTAAATTAAACCACAGCTCACAAGCCGCTCAGTAACTTTCTCAAAAATGTAAATGTGTGGGCTTACTCTACAGATATTCCTGTTAGGAAATGTTATATACCCTAGTGAAACTCTGTCCCTTAGCATCCTAAATTATGCCAAGGGCTATCACAGGAAATGCTTCCCATGGCCATAGCCCTTCTGGCAACAAATCCAGTAAGTTCTTAATGCCTGTGTGGGAACCAAAAGCACGTGGCCAGAGAAACAGGAAAGGAAATGGAAAAAACCCTCCAAACACAAACCTCAAGCTGCAGCATTTACATATCAGCCAGTGCTTTAGAGTTTTTCAAGACGTTACAGAAATATCAGCCTTGGAAAAAGCACTATTTTTCACTTCTTCTTTCAGTGCAAGTTCCTGCAGGCTTGGTCATGCCTGATGATTACAAATACTTCATAAAATGTAGATATTAATGCAGGATTTAATTACATTCTTTGGTTACTTTTCCCTCCCAGATTCTTTTTTACAGTGACCTTTTAATACTGCATCTTCAAATGTTTAGAAAAGAGAAGCAGCAGATTTACTAGCTAAACATACTGTGAGAATATGTAAGTCACATAAAGTGTTAAATAGTCAAAATATTTTCTGTTTGGAATTTGCGTGGGGTTCAGATGGTGGTATCTTTCCCAGGACCAAATCTGAGAGAAATGGAGAGGATGAAAACAAATTGATTTGATTTTCCTTTAGGTATTCCATTATGTAAGCACATGGTAGCTGAAGATCTTTATAGCACAGCTACATATTTATACAACAGTGTTTTGCTTTGGTTTGCTTCTGAGGCTCATATAACACTGCAGTGGATGAATGAAAGCAGAAGTGGAAACAGAGTTCCTGTGGCAGTTGGAAAGGGGGCAACACGTGGAGCAAAGAGAAGATCTCTAGTAAGGGGATGTGTTCTCACCAGGGTCTATGCAGGTTTGAAAAATATAATAGTTGGATCAAAGATCATACCTTCTTTATAGTTCTGTCAGTACTGTTTACTTTCTACTCTCTTTTTCAGTTCATTAGGCAGGTTGGTTTAACACTTCTGCACCACACTGGAGTCGGCTAAGCTACACCGAAATATGTCAGCAAGGTCCCAACCCATTCCATGCCAGCAGACATGCCAGTCTGTTAGGAAACAAACACAAACTTCCTCCCTTTAAACATAAGTCGAACTTTAATGAAAAATTTCTGGGTAATGTAAAGTGCAATAGAAAGGTCATAGCTCTACGTGCTGTTATAAGTGGAATTTGCCATTTGCCTAATTTGCTGTGGTATCAGTTGGGCTGCTTTGCCATCTTCACCTGGATGCGTTCGTAATCTGAGAAACCTGAAATTGTTGTGCAAATGTGACTGATTAAAGTTTGCCTAGTGAAAATGATCAATAAATAGCCTATGTAGCCATAAGTATGAATTGTTTTATGAGTACTGAACTTGGTTTTGAGTTGTGAAGTGCTCAGCACTGCACAGGCTTGTTCCAACAGCCTACTCCAGTTCCTTACATCCTGCCAGCCACATCAGTTCAAGGGAAAAGAGCATTTTTGCAGTGATAGAAAATGCTCAGTTAGGACAATCAGGAGATAACAGTATCTACTTTCACTTGAGTCCTTAAGGGAGGACTTAACCTGATGCATGTTAAGGTCTGAATGAACTCTGTAAGGGTTTCAGTGTCCTGTGATGTTGTTAAATTAGATCTTTTTATCTGAAGACAGTGGTTTCTGGAAGTGCCAGTGTTGTGGAGTTTCTTCAGCATTATTGGGTTCTTAACTAGTTTAGCAGAACTGCTGATGATGTGAAAAATAATTACTCCTTTAATACAAAGTTAATTTGCAGGAGAGTAAAAATATTTATTTAAGCATCAGAAGTTATATCTAATACACAGACGTAACAATAAAATAATTTTCTTGAATGTTAAGGTATTAGTGTACATCTCTTGAGCACCTCTAAGATGAGGAAATGAAAATAAATGCTGAAAATAGAAGGCATAAATAAATACAAGACATAAATAAATACAAAAGAAAAAGCTTAGGAAATGAGTGCAGCATGGATCTATAGTCATTATGGAATAGTTAGCACACTGTTAAGACCCTAAAGAAATATGTGCTGCCATGTATGTGTATTATACCTGCTCACTTGTATGTATTTTAGGATAAAATGACTTCATATGAAATGGTTGTTAGTTATATGAAGAGTTGAAAAAAACATCTCAAGGACCTACATAACATTCACGAATAACAGCATTTTAAACACTATTCTAAAAATTGTTATGTAGCGTTTTCTGATAGAAGATACTACATGTAAAGGCTTTTTTTTCCCCTTAATTTCCACTTTCTTCTCTATTAAGTTGAGATGTTTGGGTAAGAAATGGGGAAGCCATCTTAAATCTGTTTTGTGACCTTATTTGATTTGAATGCAAATCACTAAATTTGAATACAAATAACTAATCAGTCATTCCGGTGCTGTGTTTTCAGACAAAAATGTGTATTCTTCAGTAATACTGGCATACTGGCATACTGGTTGGGGGAAAAAAGCAGCAACATCATCAAGATGCATCTTTGTTAGCAGCTAGCTTTCATTCACTTGTGTTCTGAGGAAAATGACATTCATCAGGTGTCAGGCTCACTTGGTTTCAGTGACACATCTGAGAGGAGATCCTTTTTATCCCCCAAGGCAAGTCCCTAATGGAGCCCTTCAGGGCTGGTTGTCTGTACCTCAAGTAGCATGAGAATCTTCTCTGCAGTTTTGGACCATCTGGGATATTCAGACTTTAGTCTCTAGATCTTGCAGGTCGGGGTGAAGCGTGAAGTGGGCCTGAGGAGCACGTGGTGTGTTATTCATACCTGCCTGCTGTGCTGGGTCTTGCACCGTTCCCCGAAGCAGTGGGTGCTGGTACTGACAGTGACACTGGCATGCTCTGATATGGGCTGCTCCAGCAGGTGGACCTCAGACCCAATCCAGCACTGCAAGCTGTATTCATTAGCTAAAATCCATTAGTAGGTCATAAGATCATCACAGATGTAGTTTCAACCTGCCTGTGCCACTGGGTTGGGAGATAGCGAGCCAAGCATCATTATGTGAAGAACAGGACGGGTGGGGAGTGTGTTCTCCTCCAAGTCCTCTTTTCTTTTTTCCTTGTTTTCTAAAATAATCTTCTCCCTAAACATGTGCCTGTCTGCTGTTTGCCTTCACCCCATCAAAGTAAATGTACCTTGTTTTTTAAAGGCTGAATGTGGAACGACTATAGTTTTCAGTGAGCTGCAGGTATCCATGCTATGCAGATGTGGCAGTATCAAGAAAAACTTAACCACCTTTCTGTTGTGTAGCCTGTGGGTGTTTTTAACCTTCCCAAATATCTGAAGGCATCCAAATTGCGTCATCTGTGTTACAATTGAGATTTTAAATAGATAAACAACAGCAAGACATACAAAGTTTGATAATCGACAGCAAGACACACAAAGGTATTTAACCGCAGAAGACTGTAAGAACAGCAGATATAGTGTTGGCACACAGTGCTCTCTTTGCCTGCTCCAGAAAAGAAGGGAAGCAGCTATATGAAATGCTAATAATTTCACTGTGGTTTTGAATAGACTAGACTTGAGAGCCTTGAGTATTTTTCCTTTTCCCTTTAAACTGCAATTTTGTTATTGTATTGCTGCCCCCATCTCTGCTAAATATGGCTTTTGAAATGTAAATCATATCATGTTCTCAGAGATGCATATGACACCCTCAGCACTGTTCCTCTTTGCACTTCAAAGAGCTGTGTGGTCACACTTTGCATCTCAGCAAAATCGCAAGATTTGCCTTCTGAAGATCTCCTTTAATGTGTACAGTCAATCCCTGATAATGTGTTTTGGGTTTTTGTTCCCTGGAGTCTGTTAATTTTAGTGTTGCTACAGGTCATCAGGAAACATAATCTCTTCTTTTTTTAATTTCTCAGTGAGTGTGCCTGAGGGGAGAGGAACACAAGAGAGGAGAGACAATTGAACATCACCATTGGCCAAGACCTGAAAAAATGGTGCTGGATGAACACAGGATTAGAACTTAATTGTCAAAGGGAACGAAAGTCTTGACAGGCCATTTGCTTCATTTTCACACTCATCATGGCACAAATCTTCTGGCTGGCTGGTTGATGGGACTGTCCAACGCTTCCTACTTCAGTTCAGTGCAGATCCCTTCTGCCTACAGATTGAAAGACCTGGGATCAGGTGGGAACTGGATGGTGCCAAATACAGGAATGGAAAGAGAAATGGACTCTGACGAGCTAAGATGGAAGTGACTTGACAGCAACAAGCTCAGCAATTGTCTCCAGTAAGGACAGGTTAAGACGGGAATCTCAAGCTTCGCTGGGAGAGCAGTATGCAGGAAGCTGGTTTTCAGGCCACAAATGCTTTCACAGGTAAGAATTTCTGTTCATGTTGAGCTCATAGTTTTTGGGACAGTTTGCTGGAGTTTAGAAATAAATTAAATAGGTCCTGACTGTCGTTAGCATCTTGTAGTACTTTCGGTTTACATAATATTTTAAAACAATTCATGGGAAGAACAGTTTGACACTTGTATTAACAGTGAGGAACACAGTTATCCATGTTTCAGCCTACTGAAATAGATGGCCACAAGCCTTAGGGAAGGTTTATCTCAGCGTTCCTTGTTAAAGTACTCATTAACAGCTTAACAATGAGTGGCCTCTTGGGTCACTCTAAACTGTAGTCTGTGAAGTTGCTCTTGTGTTCAATACAGGAGTTTGGTGAGGGTGCCGGATGGACATGGTTCCTATCAGGAGGCTTCTCAGCAACTTGTCAGCATTTAGCTTTATCTTGTTATCCAGGGCACATCTCTGGGCAGAAGTTGCCAGGTGCCCTCTCCTTGTACTCCCTCCTGCCCTGCACCATTGACCTGCTGCAGTGCTTCAACTGGCAAAACTGGAGGGTTTAAATGACAACTGTTTCACCTGAGTCTGTTGTATTACCCTGTAGATGTAATAAGAAAGAAGATGCCAAGGTGGTGTGTCTTTATGAGGAAAGCTCCTTCTAGGGTAAAGTCTACTGGAGTTCATTCAGTGCTTTCCCTGCCTGGGATGGTTTCTGATTTGAGAGGTGAGAGAAGGAAAAGAGGATCAGAAGATCCTGCTGCTTTGTTTCTACATCTGTTGACCAGCTGAGATGCTGCAAGAAATGGGTAGAAAATCCACTGGATATTCCTCTTGTTTTAGTAGGTCTAGATAATGGATTAGTACAACAGTGAAAATTAGTGATGTGCAAGATGTTTATTATTCTAATTTAAAACTTTTACCTTTATAAGTTCATTGGATTGTGGGTTGTATGTATGGGAAGATCATTTTCGGTTTTCGGCTGCTTGCTGTCCTAGGAGCTCTCTTCAGGCAGGATCAGCAAAACTGTTCATTTCCATTGGGCAGGCTCCTACTTTGTCCTTTCACAAAGCTGATGTACCCTCACAGGCTGGTCTCACGCTTCTGGCTGCAGTGGGCTGCAGCTCTGTGTCCAGCTGTCCGCACCAGCACATCAGTTTGGTGCGTTAGTGCAGTTCTGAACTGTCTCTGTTGCCTGGCATTGCTTTGATTTGCAGCATAGTTTCTGTGCATGTCAGTGAGATGTGTCCTGAAGGAGAGGAAACAGGAAGCTTTTTTCCACATGTGCTTCAGTGCTGATGTGAGATGTGAAGTCTGGGACCACCACAGGACCCTCCTGCCTCTGCTTAGCCAGCAGCTCACTCCTAAAGCTCCCCACTGCTGTTGTCCTCTTTGTCCTCACTGCTCTCTGCCAGCCCTCAGCTCATTCATAGGAGTTTTTGTCACTCTTTTGCTCTCCACCAGAATTCCCACTGTGCTCTCTTCCTTACCTTCTGCCCTGGCTCTCTCCTTTGCTGAAAACCCTATTACTTTTAGCACCCTTGCATTATTACATTATTTTCTATCTGGCTTTACACTCTTCTGCCACAGTGTTTGCTATCCCTTAGCTCCCAGAAGCTAGGAGTTGTTGGCACTGACCAGGCTGCTTGGGCAGCAGGGTGTCAGAAAGCTGGTAACCTCTTGACTGCTTCTGGACGGAAAAGATCTGGCAAGTAGTGCTACATAAAATTCAGGGAGATGAAATTGAGATCCCTGGAGGCCCAGGACAATAGTCAGACTGTGGTGACAACCCAGCAGATTCAGACCTATTCTGGAGACTTCAACAGTATCAAAGTTGGTTGGTTTCCTGTAAGGAATTCTTATATTCCTCTGAAATTGTCCTCAGGTAAAGATATTAATAACACATTCAAATCTTGGCAGCTACACTAAAGAATTATTGAACATTAAGTTGCACCATACGTTCAAGAGACTTGTAAAGGAAACAGGTTGAAATGTAATTTCTTTATGGAAGGAGAAAACTTCCAATTTGTATCAAGTTGATATCCATATTTGCTTTTTGGAGATCTTTCTTGTTATTTGTTATATTTATATGACTTATTCAGCAATAAACAGTGGGTTTATTGTGTAAATTTATTTCTTAGAGAAATTCATTGGACTGTGTTACGCTGATTTAAGAGTCACAATAAAAGTGTAATGGCAGGTGCATATGGTTGCTCCTCTGATCCTTGCTATAGTGCTCCTTTTGTTTTATTAGAGTGCTAGTTTAGCTGTAGGTGAGAACAGTAGCTGCTAGTAGCAAAAGGGGCATGACCACATGTAGAAGAGAGTTAATTTGGACAGAAAAAGCTTTGATACCTGAAACCTGCACAGTGTCAACACTGAATCTAGCCATGCTAAGTGATTGCAGCTATTGCAACAATCAGAGTAATCATTTCAGTTTACAGTGAACCAGAATGCTGGCAAAAGAAGCCTGGGAGGACAGTGCCTCTGTGTAGCCACCTCTGGAGTATTTCATAAATCTCCTTTCCACTTTGCTAATTGCTGTGACCTGGAAAGGCTTACAGTTATGGCTAGGAGATATTTTGATCATGTCTGTACAACTTATTTTACTAGCACAGATGCCAAAGGTGCCCTTTCTTGCAGATGGCTCTTGTCCCAAGAGATGGGCTCATCCAATCATTTTATCACCTATTACCAAACAATAGCTTATGGTTAGAAACTTTTCACTTTACTGGCTAAATACTAAATTCCTGGATCATGCAAGTATAATAAGTTCAGGATTAGTGAATGCAGAAAAAGCTCCTAGGCTTGATTAGGAAAGAGATGGCTGAGTCTCTGTTGGTAAAAGGCAATTTGAGTGATAGCAATCATGAAAGAGCAAGCTAATCATTCTTCAGAAGACAAGAAGAGAGAACTTGAGAATAAAAGCAATAGTATGAAAGAACGTAGATAGCATTCAGCTCATAGAACTGATAGGTAATGTTTCTTTGGAAACAAACCTAAGAAATTCTGGAAGTCTGGCAATTTTTAAAGGAACTAGCTTTTTCTTTTCCAGTCATAATAAAGAATATTAATAGCACAAACAAAAGGTGTGTCAGTAAAAAAGTGTAAAAAGAGACAAAATTGGATGACTGGAAAATTGAGGACTCATACAGAAAGTAGAAACTAGATATGTAACTAGAGATGAGTGTAAAAGATTAGAAAAATGCAAGGGCCAAATCAGGTAGGCCAACTCACAGAACAAACTACAACTAATAAAGGGCATGGCAGCAAAGAAACATACTATGTTCTCGGTAATAATAAGAGGAAGACCGAGTTTCTGGACTACTAGTTGAGAGGGAATGACAAAACTCATGATCTGATAGTGCAGAGAGGACCAAGTAGTTCATGTCATTTTTTTCATCATTCTTTGCCAAGAAGGGTGACCCTGTAATCAAGTAGCAAGAAAAGAACTGCCACCTTGAGAAAGGTAAGGATTCCAACTAAAGCGGGAAAAGAACCGATTCTAAACTAATGAGATAGGACAATAGGTGTTTTAGAACAAGATGGAGCTTATTAAATTATCTCTGCAACATAGGGTGAAATAGCTGAAGCAACATCTGAGCAATTAGTAGCTACACTGGTGAATATTTGGAGAACAGTTTAGGTTAAAAAAAATAAATCTGTGAAGGGCAAACACTGCTACCTACATATAAACTTTGCTGGGTCCTTTGCCATCCCCTTTGGAATAGTTAGCTTACCTTAAATCCTTGGGGATAAAAGTTTTAATCAAAAATTCTAGTGATTTTTTTAATAAATAGCCTGTAGATAATAATACAATAAATGAATTTGCATGGGGTTTTTTTTCCAGAAGGTACCTTGTCAGTGGAGCCTAATTTTCCTGTAAGTAGAGAAAAAGTATATAGTGATTTTTTGAAGTTTTTTCACCCTTTCATAAACAAGGTGGCAATATGGGCTACAAGGTGGGTACACAGTTGGCTGGAAAGCTGTTCTCAGAATAATTACTAGTGATTCATAGTCAAACTAGAAGGATCTGTCAAGTGGGATTCTGCCCTGGATTGCCTGAAAATATTCAATATTTTAATTAATGATTTAGATGATAGAATCTGCATGCAAAATTTCCAGATGACACCAACCAGGGAGAGGATGTAAGCCCTCTGAGCACAGGATTAGAATTCAAAATTAATGTGGTATATTGGAGAACTGATCTAAAATAAATATGATGCAGTTCATCAAGGACAAGTTCTATATTGTGGTTGGGCAGGAATAATCAGCTGTGCAAATCAAAATGTAGAATAACTGGTGGGGCACCAGGTCTTCAGAAAACAGATGGGCAGTTTCAAGAGTTCAGAAAATGGCTATGAATCAACAATACTATGCCATGAATGTTATACTAGAATATATGGATAGGAGTCTTCATGCAGAATAATTTTTCCACTCTTCTTGGCATTTGTGTGGCTGGTGTACTATTTCTGCTCTGAGCAGTGCTCTTTGGGCCTGTTGGAAGCATCCAGAGAAGAGCAGAATGAATGGCCAGAGGTCTTGACATGATCCTTGAGATCTGAAAAAAGGGTCTTTCACAGACTGGAGCAGTAATTCTCAGGCTTTCTGAAGATGTTTTTCCTAGGTTTCCAGAAGCAGTGCAGATTTGTGCCAGGGCATGTGTCTGATGCATTGTGCTACTTGACAAGTTGTGGCCATGATAGAGCAGTGCTTTGGTGTGACAGTCAGAAGAACCTTCTCATGTGCACTCTTCTTAATTGCCACAAAGTTCTATACCTTCTGCATTGGCCACTCCCAGTGCCGTGCCAGTGCTGGGGTGGCACTGGTGGGGATTCTGGGCTGCTGAGGTCTGTTTTGAAAATTAGCCACTTTGTTTGCTTGTGTGTGCTTTGAGTGCTGGTTTAAGGGAACAGTGTGGTTCTGAAATCAGCTCTCCATTATTGGGGAGTGTGTGTCACAAGGACATCTGGGATGATCAAAGGATAAAGGAGCACACTATGGGATGGATTAGGAATCTGCCTATGAAGCCTCCTGACCTTGCAAGGTCAGGTTAGGTCCATCAGGAATTTATTAACTTCATCCCAGCACAAGCTCTGTCAGACCTGGACAGACGTGGAGGTGTTCCTGGCCTGTGACCCTCAGCATTGCTAGAGGGATTATTAACTCTGACACTCTGGAAAGCAGAATAAATAGTAAGAGGTTGCTCTGTGCAGTGGGCCCCTGTCCTTCAGTCTAGCACTGACTTTTCCTGTCATCTTCTGATCCCATTCTGTCATAGCTTCATATCTTCTTCCTCACACCTTTCCCTGTGGAAGTGATGGCACCCTCAAATCTTGCAGCCTTATGTCTCAAGGTCATTGTTGCTGAAGCTTGACCTTGAGCCATAGCCTGAGAGATGAAGTTACTCCCAAGAAGCAACTCCTCAGCTTGGCTGATACTCCCCCAGGCCCTACTTTAGCAGAGAAACCGAACTCGTCTGATGTTAGGAGATCCTCATGCCCATAGAAACATAGCTTGGTGGAGCTTCTCCAGTCCTCCCACTTTTGTGCTGTATTCCCCTGGTACTCAGGACTTCTGCTGCATTTCTTGTCCTGTGTCTCATGCTATCCCAACCTTTCTTCACCTCTTCCCCCATCAGTGCCCACATCCCCTCTATCTGTACTGAAGCTACTCCACCCCTCTACATTTGCGTGTCTGGTCTTACTTCCCCTCTAGATTCCCTACCCTTCTGGTAATCTTCCTCCTTTTCACTGCTTTCCTTCCCTGTATTTTGTTTCCAGACCTCTCCCACTTCAAACTTAATTCCAGGTTGTCTAAAAGTCTCTAAAAGAGGGAACATTTTTTCAAGACTGAACCCTTCCTCTCCTTGTCTGTCCTTCTCTGGGCTGAGTACCTTTCACCACCTCACATCTCTTCACAGTGGCTTCTGCTGGTTTGTGTGGGACCTTTCTTTGCAGGAAGGTGATCTGAGAGCCTGCCATTCAGATTGGCTTCTCACCCCACATCTTGTTTTGCTTAACTGCTGGCGTTTTGGGTGGAGATGTCTCTGGCATGGGAGTGGTAGTGCCAGAATGGGGAGGCTCCTTGAGGGGAATACATGGGAGACCAGATAAATTGCTCCAGCAGATTGCATATGACCTAGTTGGCCATTATTCATTTAGAGAATGGAAGAGTGAGAGAAGATGTGATAACCATTTAAAAATACATGGAAATTTCATGTAAAGAGGAAAGTAATAGAAACTGTTTTCCAGTTCTGCTGCGGATAGAGTATGAAGTAACAGACAAGCTTACTGTAGTGGAGAGACTGAGGTTAGACATTAGGAAAATCTTTCTAATGGTAAGGATAGTTAAGGACTGCAGCCGATTGCCTAGGGAGGTTGCAAAGTCTCCGTCACTGAAGGTTTTTAAGAACAAGTTAGACAAATATCTGTCAGGAATGGTTTATGTATAGTTGGTTTTGCCTGGGGCAGGGGAATGGACTTCATGAGAGCACTTCCAGCCTTACTTTTCTGTGATTCTATTATTGCTGGTTCCCTGGATAATAAATGTACATTTTTAAACTTAGTAACCCACCTGTGCTACTCTGTCATCTCAGTGTTTAAGTAGATTCTGTTGAGCTCTTGGAAAAATTGATAAAGGATAAATTAAGAGTTGTGGGTGTTTAAAGTATTAACTCTTTTTTTGCTGGAGTATTACTCCATTGCATTCCTTATAGCCTGACCTTCTTTAAACATCTTATTTTGGGGGGATGTGACATATATTTCTATGTCTGTGCAACTTGTATAGAAATATTTTAATGTTACAGAAATACTGCATCCATTCTTCCTCTCACAGTGTGCAAGTATTTTAAGAAGCACATTTGCCATTCTTAGATAGTAAGCATATTTAAAAGGTAATTTTTAAGAATAACCAAAAATAGGGCAAAGCCAAAGCAACCCTCCCTTGGGGTTGTTTTCTTTATTATGAATAAAACTGTGTATGATTTACTTAGCATCAAATGTTTAACTGGTGTATCTGCTGCTGAAGGTAGCCTTCCTCCTCAGAATTATAATTGAGGCTCAATGCAAAACAGCAAAACAGGTTTGAAATGTCTTCTATTAAGTATATAATGTAATTAATACTGAAAACAGTTGAAAACTCATTTATCTATTAATACAAGTCTCCCACATTGCTGCTGTCATTATTTGCATGATTTTTAAGTACAGATAAACATTTCATTAAAAAATGCAACTTGAATATGTAGCAGAGCATTCTCACCCCCTTCTGTTCCAGTTTTGTTTTCATCTGCCTCATGAAGCTGATCTGGCCTTACTAAAATCTGTGCAATTTTCTTAACAACTGCATTCGTATTTTATGAATTTTCAAGGTTACTGTGTCACTCACAGACAACTCTGTCTTGGGAGAGTCCTTGGGAGAAACAGATTGCTTTTTGCAATGCCCCTAACTCAGCACACAGATAGTAACATATCGCATTCCATTGTATTCCTTTAGATATTTTATTTAGGGTGTGCAATTTCTAGAGTACAGGTAGTACTCTCAGCAAAAATATGTGCAAGAAGATATAACCTTAGTCTCCAAAAGTTTGCCATCTAAATATGTTACATTCAGGAACATTCAGCAGTACTGTTTTAAGTATAGTAATACATAGTTTGGAAGTCTCCTATTCAGGGTTAAGTGCTTTAATAGAATTACAGAAGAGTGTGAAACTGTGAAAATCAATGCAAGCGCTGGTGCCATGTGAAAGTGATAGCTTTTGGTCACAGCCTAGTTCTTCTGTTGTCCTTAACATCAGTGATTAGAGAAACAATGCTTTCTGCTGTAGGTGGTTCTTCAAACCTAGGAGGTTGGCTCTTAAGTTTTGATCCCAAACTTTGTGTAGGTAAAATGTTATATTTTCTTTCTTCCTTTCACCTCAAGAATACAGATAGTTCTCCTCAAATGTCTGGTTGGAGGACTGTTTAATTTGTAACTGGCCAGGGGCTGCCTTTGCTTTTTTGAACTGTCCTTACACAAATAGAGGGGCATGTCACACAGGCCAAGGATTTAGTACTTCAGATGCTTCTCCTTTCAAATTTTATTTAACTGGGGATACAAGACCTTTCCTGTTTGCTTGTTTGAGTGAAGCACTGCATCCTTTTCCACTTGCTGGGGGAACAGTTGGGATGGCAGCCACTTCCAGAAGGTGGCCTTACCATGCGAGGCCACCTGGAGCTCAGTGAATGGGGAGGTAGAGAAAGGCAGGAAAGAAGCCAAGAAGATTCCAGAGGAAACACAGTGGTGTGGTGCCCTGTGAAACACCTTGAGGGTCAGTGGACTGGGAAAAGGATCCTCCACAGGGCTGGAATTGCAACATACTGCATCATATAACAACATTCATATCAAGCACCATCCTAAAATTATTGCTCTGATCTGGAAATATTTTTTTATTATTTTAAATTGAATTTTCATTCATATTTGAGTTAATCTAAATTCTGTTTAAAAGTTCTTTGATTTTCAGCCTAGGTGTAGTCTTGGCTATATATGCATGGTCCATTTGTTCTTCTGACAATCCAGAAACCAATGAAAAGCTGTGGATTGGGCATGCCAGGGTGAAAGAAGGTTCAAATTGAGAGAAACATCATGGCCAATGCTATTACTAAAATTATTTTATGAAGTAATGTGTTGCTGGAAATGGCAAACTTCTTTGCAAAGTGGGAGAAAATGCTCCAGCATGTTCAGGGAGGATGTTGAGCCTGGATCCTCACCTTTGATAACCATTTTTAGCAGATGATATTCAGCTGTAGCGTTACCGTTTGCAAAGCTGACGGTTCTTTGGAAATGCCCATCTGCCATTTCTCATTTCTTAATAGTACATGTCACGGCTCCTTCGTGTGGTACGACTTAATCAGCCAAATGGCCAATTCCAGACTGACTATGACAATAAATTTAGCTGTAAATATGCTACGTTTCAGTGTTTAATCATAATAAAAAGGCAGACTTTTGGAAAGGACAAAATGGATGCACAGTCCCTCAAGTAAAACTTAGAGAATAAAAAGCAGTGAAAATTGATTGTTAAATTGTCAGTGTGTGCTTTCTATCAATTAATTCTAATTAATTAGGTAGCTTTTTTTTTTTTTTAAAAGAGAAAAGATGGGGTATGACACTCGGGCTGTGCCCATGGCTGACTGAAGGTATTTTTACTGTTGAAAAGGTACTTTGCATGCTGTCAGTGGTGCCCAGCAGTGGGAGTGGTGCTGCTGCCTTGCCTCGGAGCACCAGCATGAGGCCGGCTGGAAATGGGTTTTGTGTCAGACTCAAAAGAGATAAAGAGGAAGCCTAAAACCCAAATCAATGCAAAGCTTCTGAAGCACTTGACTCTGCTCTTTTGGAAGCTTAGGAGGTACAGTGGCCAAGCAGAAACATAAGCAATGTTAACTAAAACCTAATTTTATTCATGTAGAAACAATGTGGGATATTCCCAAGCACTTGGCTCCAGGTGGTGATGTTTTGAGTGAATAGCGTGAGGTGAAGTTTTGGTCTAATGTTTTGCTGCTTGTTTTTTTTTTTTCTGTAGTGCCAAGCAGGCCCATTGGACTTGATATCCTATAAATTTTATTTTACCATAAAATTAGTACAGATTAATGTATGTTTCTGTATTGTAAGCTGTAGCAATGGGTTTACAATTCAGAGCTTGCAGTCTGGGTAGACAGAGAAGTGAAAGTATTTGACATTGCGGGATAAATGTGGTGAAAAAGCCTAAAAGTTCCTGAGGAGAAGGTAATACCTTATATACAGAGTTAAGTGCTACATTTACTTCTCTGATGTTTACAGCCTTTTACTTTTTAAGAAAAGAGGGTGTTAATTATTTGCCAGGCCTTTTTTTGTTGCTGTTTGGTTTAGGGTTTTTATGGGTGGACATTGTTCTTTTTCTGAGCCTTTCTATGAATGTGCATGTTCCGGTGCCTGTATCAGCTCTCTCATCCCGGGGTTTGGCTTTCCTCACAGAAGCACTTTCTTACTGAGCAACATGCATCCACCCAGGTATGCACCCCATGTCGTGCCTCTCCCAGGTTTTCTCTCCAGGGGCTGCCCAACCTCTGCTCTGAACCCTTTCTAGAGGGATACCCACACCCTTTTTAATTTCTACTCAGCTGTCGGCAACAGCGAATAAGCAAAATGTTCAGTTTCTAGTAAGATCATTACTTGCTAATAGGGTTTAGCCTTTGAGCTCTTCCAGCCTCTTACAAACACCCAAAGATACTCTTTTCCCTGAGAGAATATGTCACAACACAGATATCTCTGTAATAATACCTGCTTTCTGATACCCATCTTTTCCAAAGCTGTGCTTGTGCTGATTTCTGAACCAAGGGGGCTTTGAGCAGGTGGGCTTAGACAGTATCTGGAGCCCAGAAACTTGGGGTTTGATATCAGACCAAAATTCCTCTATATCAAATTTGAGTTCTTTACACTGTAATGTATTATAGTTGCCCCACTGCCATTTGACTATAAAACGTACCCAGTAGTTTGGCCTGCTTAATTTCTAAACTTTCTCTGAAAGCCCTCAGGATGAGTTTCCCAGGGGTTTAAGCAGATGTGTCTGTATATAGATGGCAAGCAGGGACACTCTCCCTGCTCTTCACAACCACAGGTCTGTCTCTGCTCTCTCTCGTGCCAGGATTAACAATCTGCTAGCAATGGAGAACAGACTGAGCAGTATGTCTTTCATGCATTGTGGGTTTTGATTTTATTTCTTAAAATTCTCTATCCTGTTGTGTCCTTAGCTTTCTTGCTTTCTTTGCTAGAATGTCACTCTGTTCTGATTTAAGGGCAAGAATAAAGGAAGCTTTGTTTGATGAGTGAGGAGTTAACAATGAGGATTTTTCATGATGAAAACAACCAAAAAGAGTCCTACTCTGCAGCCAGCATCTAAGCAGCATCTTCAATCCATGCCTCTGAGGATAAAGTCGTTTCTATTGTTAGTGGGTAAAACAGCTTCATTCAATGCCAGTTGATGGCTGACAATGCTGCATGCCTGTGTTATAGATGTACAGATGCTGAAGTGGTGGGAGGAGGACCTGGGACAAGGTACTGGCTTCAGAAAAGCCTGGAAGACTGGCTTGGATATGAATTGTTCAAGAATTGTCTGTTTATCCTGGAGGCTCAGACTATACAAACCAGTAATTTATACTGGCTGAAGATGGATTCACAGTCTGGCTGTGTACTCTGTCGGTCCTTGATTTAAACGAAAAAATTGGAATTTGTGCATGAGTCTCCATTTTTCCCCTTTCTGAGCTTTATTATTCTTGATTTGTTTATCTCAAAAGAAATACTTTCAAGATAATGTCTGCTTTCAGTTGCTCAGAGCGAGAATTTGAGGAGACACATGACCTGCCACAACAATGCAAGAGTAAGTTCAGAAAAGCTTCACTCTTAACTCAGGGTGTAGGTGACATCTGTGTACTGAAGACACTTCTTTTTTCTTCTGTAGCAATCATAACTTTTGTGCCCAAACCAGTACTGTTTATGGAAATTCTTAGTTTCCATGTAATAAAAGGAATAGGGATAAACCCAAACAAGGAAGGCAACAAGTGTGGTTCTTGGATATGTTTTTATTCAGTGCCTTCCCTAGTGTATGCGTGGAAAAAATGCCATAGCATTGACTTAGTGGCTTTTGTACAATCTCTCAAGTATGTCACTTTTTAAAAACCATATTATTCTACTTTTTGATATAAACAAGTTCTCTAAGGCATGAGGAGTGTTGCACCAAACAACTTCGACTGAGGTGAGGACCCTGTTGTGCCAAAACAGTGAAGGTTAGCTCTTTTTAAAACCTCAGCATCTAAAAAAGGCAAGATAGAAGCATAAAGAAAAAGTATCTCTGTCCTGCATTTACAGATATGCAACTAAGTCACAAATGAAGTATTGACATGGTGTGAGCTAGGGAACTTGCCGGATCTGAGAACTAAAGCTACAGCCTCTGAATCTTAACCCAGTATGAAGGGTGAGATTATAACCAAAAGTACTGACGTACCTAATGCACTGTTTTCTCATATTTCCGCTGTTGTATCTTTATTCTTTTTACTTGCTGCCGTAAGGAGAACAACGTAAGTCAGTAGGATTTCTTATGCAAACTGCAGGTTTGCTTTATGCCAGCATTGCTGGAAAGAATTTCTCGGAAGAAGAATTACAGCTGCCCATAAAATATGTGGCACAAACAACCCTTCTCATCTGCAAGTATTAATTGTGCATTGGGAAGAAGGGAGTGCTGGGATACCAGACTGCTTGAAGGATATTGGGTATTACTTAAGGGATTTAAAAAAAAAAAAATCTGTCATTGAATTGGCAACTAGAGAGTAGTATTATTGAAATTTATGGGAACAAAATTTAGTGAGATGAATACAAATAAAGCTGTTCATATTAGTTTCACTTCTTTTTCAAAGATCTTTAAATATAAAATATGATTTCATTAGTGTAATGCAGGCAGGCTCATTGGTTTGTTGCTTTATACACATATGGCTCAGACTCAATGTGGTGTCTTAAGACATATTTTGAAGAGCCTCAGAAAGGCCTGTATTTTATGCAGCTTTCTTTATCTGAAGGAAAAAAGGCAACTTTTGTGGAAAGATCATGTTTCATACTACAACTCATGGTCTGTTTGGAAGGCAAACAAACAAGATGCCAAAACCCACAAATATTCAGGCATATGAGCCCTTCACCTCCAGGAAATCTTTAAATAAGCATTCAAGATTCTTCAGTTTGCTAAGAGCCATCTTCTGCTATATAAGCAAAACAGCATTAAAGCCAGACGTGGACAACCAGCAAGGAGAAAATGCTCATGCAAGTGAAATTGGCTGTTGCCATATTCGCATTTTGCTTTCAATTCAGTTTTGTGATTGTGAACAAACCCCCCCAGTTATCCCCATTCGTAGTTCAGCTCATAAGACAGCTTTGTGGCTACTGGAGTAACCACTACTGCTGTCAGAAGGCTAGAAAAAATGAAGTTGCTTTTTTCTAGCTGTTCAGTACCTGTGGCCTAATGAGGAGCCAATGGCATGCTGGAGGTGTTAATGTGAGAAAGAAGTAAAGAGAAGGGAGACCTAGAGACAATATCTAAAACTGAGGTGGTGTTGTGGAATTTCACCCTGAAAGAAATATGTGCTTGAGCCTGCCTCCTGGGAAGAGCATTCTGGAGAGACGGATGAACAGCATCAAAGCCTGACTTGTGATGGTTGCAGAAGGTAAAGCCGAAGATAAAATTAGATGTGCGTACAGTGGTTAGCATGATTCTTTTAACAGTGATTGCTGTCGGTTCAACCACACTGATGCTCTGCCAACACTGGATTAGAAAAATCTTTAAATACTTGTACAGGGAACAAACTCTGGAAATCTTAAACTGATAGTCTTGAAACAGTTTCAACTGGGAAAGAGCTACATTCATTTTTGAGAAGAGTGTCATAAGTCTAGTGTGCTCATTCTTGGTTTTCATGTTCTTAAATATAGAGCCACAGTCTAAAAGTTAGATCAATGTGAGACTGTGTAGACATTACATGATGCCAAGAAATGAGTTCCCAGATATTTATAAATAAACTCTTGGTGTGCTTCCATTTTCCTTTCTCTTGTCTTTGCTATTATCCCACGCACTTGCCCCCAGGCTTTCTGTACTTTTTTTTATAGAGACACTAGTAGTAATTCTCTTTTCCTGAATATTATTCTTGAAGAAAATAGATCAATTATGCAGTATAACACTGGTTAGGTTACAGCTAATAGCTGTAGCTGTTAACCTCACATGTTCTTTTTACCTTTGTGGTAATAATGAATCATTAAATTGAGTGGAGCAATAATCCTTGAGATATAAAAATAGAAATCATTTTACAAAGGCATTCCAAAGTGAATTCTTTTATTGATTAATATTATGTAATATTGTCAATTTCTAATGACTGTTACGAGGTTTATAAAGTGCAACTTAAACTGTTAGGGTAATGTGTAGAGTGTCTGTGGACCCTGCTGCAGCAGGCATACCTTGAAGCAGGCATACCTGCTTCAGTCTTTCAAGATTGTTCTTTGGAAATTAGAAATTAAATAAAGAAGAAAGTAGTCTTTGTCTAAGTGGTACAAGAGATCCTGTTTTAATAACTCTTGAACAGTTGTTAAGAACACTTAGTTTTGCTAAATGCATCTACCAGAAGAGACAAAATTGAATAATATGTCCAGTTCATTTAGAATGGAGCATTTCAAGTCTCATAAGGTTAAAAAGAATTAGATATGCCTTTAGTACAAGGGAAAGATACATTACTGCTCTGGTCCACTATGGAAATGTACTATGCAGATGTACTCAGGTATATACTTCCCTGCAACTGTTATTATTGTTGATTAAGAATGACTAAATTGTTTAGTGTGAAGTAGGACAGTAACCCAACCTTTTCCTTTCCCCTTTTCCTTTCCCCTTTTCCTTTCCCCTTTTCCTTTCCCCTTTCCCTTTCCCCTTTTCCCTTTCCCCTTTTCCCTTTCCCCTTTTCCCTTTCCCCTTTTCCCTTTCCCCTTTTCCCTTTCCCCTTTTCCCTTTCCCCTTTTCCCTTTCCCCTTTTCCCTTTCCCCTTTTCCCTTTCCCCTTTTCCCTTTCCCCTTTTCCCTTTCCCCTTTTCCCTTTCCCCTTTTCCCTTTCCCCTTTTCCCTTTCCCCTTTTCCCTTTCCCCTTTTCCTTTCCTCTTCCCTTCTCGAGAGTAATACTGTTAAGTTTCTTTTTTTCTTCTGTCAAGTTTTACCACAGAAGCAGACTCCACAAGAAGTTACTGGGGTTATAACATCTGTTATTAGATTTCTGTATCCTGAACAGGTAACAATTCGTTACGGTTAGCTATCTGTGTTTGCATATTAGGAAGAATTAAGGAGAACCTAAACTGGATCATAAAAATGGCAAATAGTTTTATATTAGAATAAGAAATTAAAAAATAAAAATTGAAGGAACAAAGGCTAAAATGAAGGTAAATTATTATCAGGCTGAAGACATGACATAGCTTTGGGTTTTGGTTCTCAGCAGTAATAACACTTAGTTGGTTTGTTTCAGTGTGATTTCCCTGGGAAAAGAAAAGATGCCTCTTGTTTTTACTTCCTATGATAATATAGTTGAAATTTGGAATGATTACTTTCTTAATGGCTCTGTGTATTCTCCTGACCCACCGTCATAGGTGTCATAAAGAATAAATTGCATATGATTTAGAGTTTAGATATTGATACTAGCAGGCGCATGGCTGCATAGTGTGTCAAATGTAATGTTTATCCTTAGATTTATTCTGCTGGACTTTATTGTTAGATATTTGGAGATACAGTTTCCTCATAATGACTTAGGCTGGCATTGGAAGACTTTGCAATTCTGATGATCTCTTGTTACTGAGAAGAGCTGTTCCATTTGCTGTGAAATATATCATGTGGAGCTATACATCCTTGTATTAGTACTTTCTACAAGGCATAAATCATAGGGGTGGTAGTTTCTTTTATTAGACCATCTGATTTAGTTGGAGAAAATAGACAAGCTGTGTGCGTTGCAACTCCTTCTTCAGGTCTTTGAGAAAGATCCTGAATGACAGGTCTGCATGCTCTAAACATTGCCGGTTTTTTCCACTTGTATCTGTTGATCAATTAAAAGATAACTTGTCTCTTTATAAAGCTTACCTTGATTAAACTGCCATGTCTACAATAAACCACAGCTTAGTAATTTCAGCTTTTGCCATTCAGGACACATACCTTTATTTTCTTTGAAGTGCCTGAGTTAAAGTTACTTTCAGCCATTTCACTTTGTGCCAAGTTCTCCCTTCACATTTTCTCACTCTGGGTATAGCCAGAAGGGCTGACTCTTCTACCTAAGCTCAAATCAAGTTGTGCTAAAAACCTGATGAAGCAGTTGAGCCTGTGATTTGCTTTTCAGTTTTTACGTTGTTCCCATCCCTGGGACTTCACTACAGACCTTATTGGTAGCCAAAGTATTTATTTTGTGGCCTGTCATATGTGATTCAAACAATCTATTTAAAGCTTGGTTTCATGCTCCTCAGTCAAATCACCTTGGCTTCAGGGACACACCATACAGCTTTGCATCCTTGTGAGGGGAATTTTCCTAGAGCGGGTAAGTCACTTTCTTCTTTGTAGCATTTGCAGTTTTCTGTCAGTTTGAATGTTCCTCCTTCTTCCTGATCCTCAGCTCCTCTCAGAGCACTGCCTATGCTCCACTAGTAACTTTGCTTTTTGGGACCAACAGCGCTGCACACAGTAGATTCAATACACAGAACAGAAGTACTGATCCTCTAACAGCTGCCCTGTGCTTATGCCACATTTTCACCTCTTTCTGATGTCCGATCCAAAAGAGCCTTTGGATAAGACTCACCATCTCCTCTTGGGGGTTGTGGTCTAGCTGGTAGCTTGAGAATGTGGCTGTATGGGATTCTGCTTCTTCCCCATGGAGAGGGGAGCAGAGGCCAAACAGGAGGCTTTACTGGAAACAGTCATGACCCTTTTGCTCCAGATAGCTGCCAGAGAGATTGGCTTCTGCGAGCTCTGACCATCCTGCCAAGACTTGACCAAGCCAACTGTAGTGGTTTATGTGGACAAGCTATGCTAAGGAGTCAGTGATTGGAAGATCTCTTCTGACAGTGCAGGGACTGGTGTGTGTTTTGAGTTGCAACACATTCTGAAGAAGAGCAAAATTTTTTAATGTTTATTTTAGAACCACTCTTTCTCTTCCTACAGGAGAGGTGATCATATGTAAGGAGCCTTCTGAAAAAATCAGGATTCATATTTGTTAGCTTTAGTTAGAAATTTTCTGTCATCAGACTGTTTAAAGGGGCTCTGCTTGTGCCATTTAACACTTCCCCTAGTGTGGCAGCAAGGCATGTGAGTATTTGTGATGAAATGTGTGTAAAGTGATGAAAATTTATCATTACCAGTTAGGAGCAGAAATGGGTTGAGTGAAGTGCAGGATTTTGGGCTTTAACATCATGTGTTACTCTTCAATTTAATATTTTTTTTACTAAAGAATATATAGAGAACTTGCAAGAGCCATCATGTAAGAGGGTTTTGTTGTTGGTGTTTTACAACTACTTAAGCACGTTTTGCATTTAAAATTTTCCAACTACTGCTCCATAAAACTAACTTTTTCTAGGAAAGGAAGTTAGAATTCTAAAATAGCCTTTTTTTTTTTTTTTCCAGTATTGAAGTTGTATCCTGAAAGCTTGTAACATTTTCTGAAACAAGAGTTTTAAGGCAAACATATGGTAAATTTGACATTTTATGTGGAAGGAAGGAGATACCTATGAAAAATCTAGAAAAACCAATTATAAGGAAGATGTGTCTTAGATGCTAAGTGCAGATAGACTGAGGACTTCTGAGAAACTTGAAGTTTACATTTCAGTGTAATTTGACATCTAATAATTTATTGCATTGCCAAATAATGTGCTAATATCAGTGACACTTGTCATCAATTATTAAAATGTTTGGTTTTCACACTAAGTGCAATGGAGACGGTTTCTATATGAGAATTACTTCTATCATGGCAAAAACATCTATGGCAATTCAACAGCTCAGGCACAAAATCTTCTGCCTTTTTCATTATGTTTGGTAGTAATTTCTATGTGTATGTATTTTTAAGGTCGAATTAGTTTTAATTCTGGAAGACCAATGTCTGTTGGCTGTCTGTGGTAAGAAGGAAGTAAAAACACAAACCTGAAGCTCATTTTCAGAAGCTAACTGGAATTGCCAGCAAAATGATGACCTTATCAATGTTTTGTCTGAAAACTTGTGTACCATAAGGGTGTTTTCTGCATGGTGAGAGAAAGTAGGGAAATCACTGGATGCAAGATGGAGGGGAAGCTGACACACAAATAAAGCTGTCTCCTTTTGCCCTGTGGGTAATGTAGCATGCATCAGGACTTTGCTTACTGCACAAGGTGTCCTCCTTCAGTACTAAATCTGCCAGCTCAGTAAATCCAAACATGCTTAATTATCCTGTTTCTTTTTCTGGAATAGGAGAACTGGGAGAAGCACCTGGATCTGTCATGTGCTGCAAACACATCTGCACGATTTATGACTGTTACTGCAGAGGAAAATCCTTTCCATCAGTGTTGGGCACTGCTTGCTCACTTGGACTTGGGAAGCATCAGTTGGCATAGGGCTGGCATGCATTTGCAAAAACTCATGGCCCTTGTTTTGAGGTGTAGTTGTATGTCCTGTTGAAATTCCTGTTATGGTCCTATTGCAGTCCAGTTGAAATTGGATTGTTGAGACGTATTATCATGACTGTGTTAGTGACTGAAGACACAGTGTCAAGGGGAAGTGAAGTTGAGCCCTTGACCCATTGGTACTACTGGTTGAACTAGCAATAAAATGATATGGCTGTTCAGGTTTTAATAGCAATTTAAGCCAAGATTTACTGGTCTCTGTTCACTTGTAGGTCCTCTTAAAATTATCCTTCCCTAATTTGCTGGGGAATAGAATAATAAAGTGAAGGCAATCTGTAGCTAGATCCAGTTGCCCACTAATTGTGCTTTTATT
>NW_008683484.1:99432-107219 GCF_000695815.1 Acanthisitta chloris | reverse complement strand
TCAGCAGAGCAGAAATCTTAGAGCAATACTTTCAAACCTTCACACCTTTCTCATAAATTAGTAATTTAACGGTGCAATTCTTTTTTTTTTTTTTTTTTTTTTTTTTTTTTTTTTTTGTCCTGAACTATCCCAGAGCCATCATGAAATGATGGCTGTCTCAGACAGGTCCAATTTCATGGCCTCCAGGGTGGAGAGGTGACAGGGTCATGGACAATTGACATAGACTGTGATGCACAGTATTTTAGACAGAGCTCATGGCAGCTTTCCATCGTTATGATGCCTTGCATACCCTGCTACTAGTATTCTTTCCCTCTGTGCAAAGATAAAACATTTTCATTTTTCTGACTGCTTTAATTTGAAATATTTAGGGAAGATGTCACTGGGGACAAAGACATTCTTGTATATTGGTGCGCAAAATTTATTATCATTCTTCCTCATTGAAATCCTGATCTTTGCAGCCTTCTAGTGAACATCTGCTTTATTATTGACTTCACTGAGTACAGAGATCAGATCTTGGGAAGGAAGAATATGGATTAGACTTCTAAGAGAATATTGCTCAGGGTTTCATCTTCAGGTGCTGTATCTGCCTGAGGAAATGAAAGATGAACAGGGTAAAGCTTCACTAGCCACTGCAGCAGTGCTAGTTATATACTGACTTGATTGTTCTCTGTGGATGGTTGAAAAGAGATGCTTGGAACCACGTCTGAACAGAAAAAAAAAAAAGTGACTTTTCCTGCAAGATGAGATCTAAAAGTGTTGTTTTACTTTTTCTTCATAGATAGTTTGCATTAAATGGAAGTGAGCAAGAGCATTACATCTCATTTGATTAGCTGCCTGGGTGGCACAATTGAAACACAGTTTCTGTTGAGAAAATCTGAACAGATAACAGACATGAATTAATAGCTGATGAGATTTTTAAAAAGAACTAATGGAACTAGAAAATTATTAAAATTATTAATCAATAGATTCTCCTCGACACTGGGACATATGGTAATGTTACTCCGTTTGCCTCAGTATCTGCCTTCTTCCAATCATCACAAGCTTTACATGTCTGGAACATTTCACAGTGGCAGTAGTGGCATTATTATTATCATTATGCTGAGAAGAGCCAAGTAGCTTGCCCAGCATCATATAGACTGTGGGAGAACTGCAGCTAAGAAAATAATTGTAACCTTTTTGTTTCAAGATCTTAGGAAATCTTCTGTGACTTTTATGAAAGAAGAATTCCTAAAAGTATTACTTAAGGCAGGATAATAGTTTTTCCTGCTGGATCTTTTGGTACACAACCTTATGTGTTCCTTTCATGCTGCTCCATGTTCTTTACAAGATTCGAGTCTTGCATACTTTGCAAATGTGCAGTACTGCAGGCAGCTCCCTCACACAGCAACCAGTAGAGCCAGCAAATCTCTTTTCTCCTGAATATTATGTGAAAATAATTGAGGCCAGTCTTCTTGTTTGGCCTGCTGGTTTTGTATGCAGAGACTGAGTATTAAAACGGAAGCTGGAAAATTGTAGTAGAGTCTGGCAGGAGTATTCCATGTGTGTTTGGAATGTGCTTTTGCAGCCTCCATTGCCTAATGCACATCATGCATTATATAATATATTGTTGATACATGGACTCAAAATCAGATGATAGTCTGTTTGAAATAAAAAATGTGTTTCCTATTGACCTGTGGAAATTTCCATATAAAACAAGCCAATGCTGTTTTTGATGGTTCTGCATTGAGTTTTTGAACTCTATGTTGTCCTTGTGTTTAAGAAGGATGGGATAATTCACAGGCTGAGTACTTTGTGAAGGAATCCCTGGGTCAATAGGTCTTAAGCCAGACATTACTTTAAACCTTGGTCTACAATGCCTATGCTGTGAATTTGCTGTTAGATATGTTCATGTGACAGTACTTACCTCTTTATGTAATGGTATGAATCAAAGGTGAACTTTGTAAGGAAAGAATGTGGAAAGATTGGAATTATTTTGTCTTTGATTTTTTTTCTTTGCAAGGTACGTCTCTATATACTGTAAAGAAAGAAATTATTTTATAAGAAAAGAACACTGGTATGATTCTTCTGTTAATCAGGTCATGATTTCCTTGTTTTGTTGTTGATATGTGGCTTGAGAGAGAAAAAATATTTCGAAGACACTTGCAGAAATCTTTATGCAAAAGACAAGATGTAGACTGCTGATTGCTAGGCATTTGATATAAATAAGCTTTAAGTGAAATAAATATGTGAAAGCGCATTAAGGTTGAAGATATGATCTAGAGAGTTTTAAAGTGGTTTAAGGAGTAGTCCTCTCACATCTCAGTTGCTTAGTTTTCACCGTGTAGGTACTTGTAATATGACAGAATGGAATACTTAATGTCTAAAAAAAAATAAGAAGGGGCAAAACATTCCTCTCTGTTTTTAATCTTCCTTTTCTGTCTTCCTATATCTCTATATATGCATAGTATCTTTTCACAGTCATAGTATATATAGGTCACCTTTAGTGTCAAAGAAAAGAGTGAGCAAGATATTTAAAATACGTGTTGAGGAGTTGAATTCAGTGAAGAGAGTTATCATTAAAATACATGTGCTTAGCCCCCAAAATGTCAAAAATAAGACAGACCCACTGAACATTGATGTATTATTCTAAAGATGCCTAGCCTGCTGTATCCATTGCCCATTTCTTCCATGTTTATAATTTTAATGCTAGTTTTGTAGACAGTCTAGGTATGTCAATACCTCCCATTGTTGATGTTATCAAATAGAATCAATTTTTTACCCAAGTTTTGTCTGATGTAATTATACTTCTAAAAAACCTGTAGGCTGGTGATTCTCAGAAGGACCCTAATGTTCTGTTTGGAAATCAGAAATAGAATTAATTCTTTTCATCAGCTACTCCTTTGTGAGTGTCTAATATCTGGCATTTAAAATGTTTGCTCTAACTTAGTTATTTAAGTTTTGCAAAGAATAGCATCCTACAGTTGTATTCTCTAGAAATCACCATGGAAATCAAAAATAGTGTCCTGAGAAATAACATTGAGAAACAGAACAAAACTTAAATCCATCTCAGCTGACAACAGCAGCTCTGCCACAACTTTGTCTTTCATGAAGAGTAAGCAGATGTACTCTGCTGTGTCATATCACGTCATGTGAATGTTGATGTTTTAGTCACAAGACAATGTAATTTTTCTTTCCTTAATGGTATGCTTAATGTGTCTTCGTAGAATAAGATTTTTTCATTCTGTATTTTAAGCTTTGACAAAAATAAAACTGGGTGTTTGAGGTCATATTTGGAACTCTAGTGTTTAAACCAAAACCATATTCTTCTCTCAAATGTGCTACCATTATGAATTTAGCAACAGCAATATGTTTTGAAGACTGTAAGTTATTGCTGTTATATATGCATATGTTATAGACATGATCATCTCTTTTAACTGGTTAACCCCGTTTTGAAGGCTTTGATGGCTACGTACTGTGTACCAATAAGTATTAGAGTGTGTTTTTACTGTTTAAAACAGGTTAGCTTCTCAAAAGCCCTTACACATAGGTCATTAAAGGCAATTTTGCCTACATTTCATATAACCCTGATCCATTATGAAAGGGGCTTCCTACCCTTTCGAATGACCTTTTATCTGGGTGTGTTGTCCTGCCATCACTGCTTCTGTCTCTTAGGTAGTAGAGCACATTTAAATAATTTGCTCTCAACTGAAAGACAGATTTACTGCATGAAGTGTAAAAAGACCTATTTCAATATTATTTCCCCACTGTTGTTAATTACAACTTCTCTAGCTAGTTTGTTCCTAATCCACTGTAACACAAAGTACAAAGGGTTTGTGTAAACTGTTGCTGCAGTACTTTAGGTGAACACTTTTTTGTTTAATATTGCATAGAACAGATGATATTTGCATACTGGAAACCACATCTCGGCTCAGAGCTTGCAAACAACAGATTTGATGCACAAACATATTAAAATGTATTAACATGTTCACAGTGTTCATTTAATTGTAGCCTTCATTATGTATCAGTAAATAGCTGAGAGCTTAATTGGGCTAAGAAAAATTCAGGCAGCCCTATGTTACACTACCGTAGAGTTTAACTCACCTTTGAATTTGATCCCCAAATATTTGTATGCTAGATTGCTCTTTACCTTATCTTGATAGGTGTTGAACTTCCTTTTTCTTTCCTGAGGGTGTGTGATCATTCTTTTTAGATTCATCTACCTGAACACAATGCCTGCAAATCATATAATGTTTTTAATCTATAGCCTGGATTTTGGATTGATCTCTTCTCTGTATGTTATTATAGCATTCAATTGTAACACATTCAATATTAACACATTTTATGTTTTAAAGAAATATATCCTCATGATAAGGAAAATTTATCCATTTTTATGGTATTTCTCAGTGTCTCATGTAAGTTTTTTAAGTGTAAGGACCCTAAATTAGAGTGATGTTAGGAAGCACTAACAAATATTTTGTTCCTTTGTTTCTGTCTGACAATTAGCAGCATACTGTATTAGCTGGAATTTTTGCTTTACTGTGAGCTGTCTATTTGAAGTATTCTGGGGAGGGACCAGTGCTATGAAACTGGCAGGTTCAGTTGTGTTGACTTACAAAACCACAGAAAACTATCACCATCTTTGAACAGATTAGTAAGAATGAGCTGGTACAATATGACAAACTACCTCGCCCACAGTTAAAACGCAATCAGTTGCTCTTGAATTCCCAGTGCTCTAGCTGTTTTTTCTCTTTCATGACTGGTATGGTTTTGGGTGGTTCTCTGTGTTCAGCACATCACTTGTATAATTTTTAGCATGCATTAACTTGTCATCGATATACTGATAACTTGAGCTGTAACTGGAGATTTGTCCTATCTCCATCTCTTGTCCCCACCCAAAAAATTCTGTATGGCTTCTGACAGATATACAGTGGCAGATTTCAATTAGATGCCTGAAATGGTTATCGCTGTCAGCCGCCTACCCTGCCTCTCTGACAGACATTGCTGTCTCAAGGCTGGCATGACTGATCTGCATGTCAGCCATGGTAGTTTCCAGTCCAGTGTATCGAGATAAACCACAGACAGAAATAATATACAGAACAGCCACAGGTGTGAGGTAATGTGTCAGGATTTTGGGGTGTGGTTTGTAGGTCAAATGCTACTTGGATCTCAAACGTGATGCACGTTTTGTCAGGAAAGTCAGCTTCAACCACCAGTGGTGCCCCAAGCACCCAACACCTCTCTGTGTGCTTGGCAGGTGGGCACTGCTCAGGCATGTTGATGCAGTGTGTACTAGGCCTCTGGTGTAAGCTTCACTGAGGTCGTTTTGCAAAACTGTGTTTAGGAAGAGGCAAGGATGGTTAACTTCCAAAAGCTGGCTGTGCCAGGAGGGTGCCAGGCTGTGCAGCTCCACCCAAGCCAGATGTGCAGATGTCATCTGTTAAGTCAATCCCTTACCATCACACGTGGGCACCCGGGCACCATCAATTCTCCCACAGCTCCCCACTCTCATCTCTTCCCTGCTCACCATCCTGGCACTTAGCTTGGGTCAGATGGTCCCCCTGATTCAAACAGGCTCACCAAAAATCTCCTTAGTTTCCTTGTCTCTTTCAAGAGAAGCAGCTGCATGTGGATGTGAACCACAGCTGGTGTTAGAGGAAGGCTATGCCCTACCCACATAGGGCAGCAGTAGCAGCCAAAAGCACTTGGTTATGTGGATGTAGTGCTCCAGCTTGGTTTTGATGGTTTTTCACATGCAACATTATAGCCTGAGCTTGTGAACTAGAACCTCTGTTAATATTCAAGTTTGCATCATGTCAGGCCTATTTATTAGGTACTTTTTCACTCAAACACTCAGTGTATCTGCAAAGTTGAATGCTATTTGGGACAGGAAAGCTATTATCTTTGGTTTCCTCAAAGAGCTCACAGTGTCTGCTCCTTTTGGAGTGCTGCCAGAGACTCTCCTCACGCAGACAATGGAAAGATAGCAGCTTTTTGTTTTTCATTTAAAAAAAGAAAAAAAGAAAAAGAAAAGTTTTTATTTCCATAAAAGCAGAAGAGAATTTCCTGGGACAAAGAAAAAGCACTTCTGTAGCCCAGGGGTGTTCTTCATCACAGACCTGCTGCATACAGCAAACATGGGAGAGATTCTCCAAAGCATTTATAGAGGAAAATATTAGGCAAACCAAATGCTCCTCTATACAGAAATGCATGTAGGTGGGAATCTGTACACATTTGAAGCACAATATACACTTGGGAGGAAGTGTTCATGGAGATTGGTATAAAGGAAGAATTTTCTAATAGGAAAAACATTATTTTGTTTATTTTTGAAAAGGTTTAGCTGTAGAACTCCAGTCTCTGGGAAAGATACTAAGGTGAGTAAAATGTGTGACTCATTTTTTAGATAGAGATGAATAAGGAGGGAAGACTTAAGTAACAACTGATACAAGATAATACTAGTTTGTAAAAAACATTTGTTATGCTGTATAATGCAAACCATTGAGAGCAATTTGTTTTCCTGTACTCTAGGTGTTATTTTGCTTATATTTTTTGTTATGTGAACGCTGAGGCACAGTGACCTGAATTAGACACTTTCTAGGTAATTGGACTTTAAGGGAAATAGCTTTTAAAGTACAAAAACTAACAGTGACAAGGTATTTACTGCAGGAACATGCAAATCCCTGCAGATGTGGATTGGAGAACACGATATAGCTGATAACAAACTTGTCATTACTCACATTAGTGTTCATTGCACAATTCAAACGCCATTGAGAAATGAAAGGAGAACTCTGGAATTAACATTACAGTGGAAGCTCCATAACCGTCCTGCATCTTGACACGTAGTATATACATTAATTTCTCTTATATTTTTCCACATGCTATGCTTATGTAAATGTATAAAGAAGTACTGTCATCAGTATTAGGTTGGCATCTTCTGAACAGCCACCTGAAACGCAGTATACTCTTGCCTGCATTATACGTAACTCGTATGAAAAATCCAGACCCTTCCTTGCTTCACTACTATTGCACGACTGCAGATTGGAATGGTGTTTATTCTGTATTTCAGTACCTCCTAGGAGACCTAACTGAAAACAGTTCCTGCCCTACAGGGGTCACAGTCTTAAGTAATCTGACCTAATTTAATAACAGAGAACATAAGAGGACTTTTTCCCACCAATCATTCCATTTCCCCCAACCCCCAGATAATCAGTCCTCGGGTGTTGCAGTATCTGTTTTGTCCTCATCTGGGCCCATTTTTAGGACTGCACTCAAAACATCAATGCATCTGTGAAGGGTCATGGTTTAGTCTGTATTTCTCTGATTCAAAGGTTGTGAAGTTTCCTGATAAAATGGGCTAGTCTTGAGCTATTTGCTATGCAAACAATATTCCAAAGAAAAGACAAGAAGCTGCTACAGTAACACGTTTTTTTATTTTATATTCCCCTACATATGCCATACTCTACAAACCTGGTAAGTGGCACTGTTTGTGATTATTAAAGATTTCTTAAGATGAAAACCAACTAAGATAATTTTAAAATATTTACCATAATTTAAGAATTCTTTGAATGATGATTGAGGAGAACGAGATGTTAAGAAAATCTCATTTGCACATACCCTTCTTATCTGCACTTGCCCATGATAATGACATTGTGCTTGACAAAAATTATAAGGTACATATTTAATGTATTTTTAATCATCTCCTCACGTAATTTCTCTACTGAAAATGAGAGTGTCATTAGCTGAGTCACCAATGCTCCTTCCCCATACTTGATTCAGAAAACTCTGCTAGTACATCTAGAAATGCCAGTGGA
>NW_008683484.1:58983-99415 GCF_000695815.1 Acanthisitta chloris | reverse complement strand
CGGCAGGCTCTGGCAGCCAGTGCCTGTCCCACCATCTCAGCCAGGAGTAGGGCAGTGCTAGCATTAGGTAGCTACAGCCCTGGGTAGCTACAGCCCTGGGCATTGGGTACCTCCCAGGGCTGAGACAGTGGGCCAGGATGTGTGCCTGCAGGTGGCCCTGGCATGCCATAGTGGATGCCACTTTGCCACTGCATTGAACAGGGAGAAGCACAAGGCCTTCTCATGGGTCCTGGAAACCAATCCCTCTTAGGTCGTTTCTTCTCATAAGATGAAGTGAGTACCGTGGTGCTCTGTGTCCTTTTCTTTGTGGTCTCTGACCCAAGTGCCTCCTGGGTCAGTGTCAAAACTGTGACTCAGTTGAGTAGTTGGTACTGACACAAGTCCTTGAGTGGGGGAGCACTGGGCATGTGGTGCTGGAAGAACATTTCTACAGAAGCTTTGTGGGTGTCAGGGTGCTTTGGTGGGGGTGTAAAGCATCTTTACATGAACATTGAGCAGAGGACACAGTTCTTGAGTTTTGCTGAGAAGTTCTAGTGTTTCAGTGCTATGTGGGCATAAGCAGGCAGATCGTTGCCAGGACAGGAAAATCAAGTGGGTAGAAGGGCAGAAAATGCAAACCTGTACTCATACTGCCTTGCTGTTTTATGGAGAGGTAATTGATAAATAGAACAGATTATTCATTATGATAGTGATAGGAGAGGATTTCCTTTATCAGCCTTTCCCTATGCTGACAAAACTGGCAATTTGTGTGAGCCTGACAGTCTTTGAGATCACCTTGGAGAAGCTTGTCCATTTACATTGAGTGCTATGATGGGAACTGTTGTCTCCTTATTCTTGTGGAGACATGCTCAGGGGAGCTGCTGGTCCCTTCTGCTAGGCTGTGGAGACTTGCTGCCTGGGCAGGATGGTGGCTGTGACAGCCAGTCTCCTGAATTTAGTGCAGATGGGGGCAAGTTTACAGTGTTGATGAAAACTTTTTGTAATGCCCCAGTGGCCTCCAGAAAGAGACCTTTCTGTTCCTTTTCACACCACAGACAGGTGTATATATGGGGAAGAAAGATCATAGGCATTAAACAACCTCACTGACAAATCTCAAAATAAAGGAGGCCTTCCAGTTGCCTCCATGATGCCTGGTGTAATTTTGTTCAGGCTATCAATTAAGGTAAGCTTGGTGAAATGTCCTAATGCCATGAACTGGTGAACTGAACAATGGATTTCACTACCTGTGTGCAAGAATATTGTCTTTGTTTCCTTTAGCTACTGACATAAATAGTAACTCGTTAGAGGGCATAGCTCCAGGCTTTGCCTTAAGAAGAAGATGAAAAGATAATTGCTGGATAAGCAAGCGAGCATGGGCAACTGTAAGAGGGTAGTAGCTCAGCAAATGAGACTGGCTGTGAACCAGTCACAATCTTCTTTCAATCAGCCTGGTTTTAAGGCTGTAATCTCCCCTGGGCAGAGAAGGTCCCTGTCTCCACGTTGAGTGGCTCCAAGAACAGTCTCGCCTCTCGGTCCTGCATGAGGCCATGGGCACTGAGGACAGGCCACACTCTGACTGTGGCTTACAGTTCTGCTTCTTACTCTGCATAAGCCGATCCGCTTTCATTTTTGATGGTATTCTGCTTGGCATTCTTTTTGTGAAGTGCTTTTTTGTTTTGTAAAGACCTATTTATCCCTGCCTTCCCTGCACCAATGGAGGTTTATTAGATCGCATGGCAGCCTGCCACCTTCCTTATTAACCAAGCTTTTTCCCAAATAAACATGTTCCTTGTGTGCGTGTCTCCTATTTATGATTTGCTTCCCATTATAAAGCTACAATCTACGATATTAAAAATAATACACAGACAGATGTTTATGAGAGGTTGAACAGGGTTTTATTGTACTGACTCTGGTATTTGTGGTTTATACTTCTTTAATCTCTAGCAAAGTGTGCTGCTTTCCACCCTTCCCAATTTATTACTTCTGCCTCTTATTACCTTATAACAGGTGATGATACCCTTTAAACATGTTTTCTTTCAGGCTCTTATGTGCCGCAATATGAACAGGAATATGAAGAAGTATGATGACATACTTAAAATGGAGTCTTTATGTAAGAAATTAGAAATTAGGCCTTTATTCTAGAGATCTAGATACACCCGGAGGCAAAGACATTTTCACCTTCCACTTACATGACTCCAGTAGGGTATTTGATCACCCTCTGCTGGCTGTGCTGCCAGGGCTGCTGCCAGTCCGTTGGATTTTGGAAAAGTGCCTTTACGCTATGGTTAAGTCCCAGGCATCACTAAGGATTTCATTTTGTGCGTTTGAACCGTGTTACAACAGTTTGAAATCACTGGCTGCATATATAGCTTTTTATTTTTTATTCGAATGGATGGAACAGAATTCTGCCCCTGGGTCATATAATCATCTCAGACCCGTTAAATAAGTAGCTGTGACATGCATCATAACAGTGGCCTAAACCACCATATTTTTTCAATATGACACTTTGTTGCTTTTTTTTTCTTGGCCTGTGGTTGGACTTACATTAGCAAAACAAACAGCACTTAGCTATAATTAAAAATGCCCTACAGTAAGTGGGATGACAAAACAATGGGAATGCTGTTCATATGGATGAAGTCAAGTGTAAATGAAGTCTAAAAGAATTAAGTTGAATGCAAGGATAAAATTATCTTGTTGGCTAGGCACAGAAAGTGTAAAATAAGCCTACCCAATGCATCAGATCTTGCATTTCCCAATAAAAAATATGATCAGGGAGTTTTTTGTATCATGAGTCAAATCCATCTTTTGCTGTAGCAACAGAAACATAACCTTCAATTAACTATTTGAAACTGCTTGAAATCCAGTCATATATTAATTGGTAATTGTAGAGAGTTTTATACACACAAGCATCTACCTTGAACATGTGTCCAATATACTTATCTGTACTACTTGCATGCAGTTTCTAAAAATAGGAAATATTCATAATTGTATTCTTAGCATTCCATTTTTTTTCAAGGTAGTCTAGTTCTACCTGTAAGTATGTTTATTAAAACTTTATGCTGAAGAATCACTATGTCATGAAGATATATTTTTAAATTATGCTCCAGACATAATTACGAACAGAGTAAGACATAATTATAAGAAGGGCTAATTTTTTTCAGCCTCCAGTAGCTGTCATCTTGCTTCAGGTTTAGCTCTAGTCAGAGCCTTGCTGACCAACCAACGGATGTTTCACTAATTGCCACTTGAAAATGAAAAGGGAAACTGTCTAGCTTTGAAACATTATTAATGATAGAAGGATCATGCTGGCTTGTTTTCAGAACAGGAGCTTTTCCCCCTGTTCTTGTCTAGACAGGCCAAGTACAATACTTTGTACTGAAAAGGGCTCTCTGGTGTGTCATTAGGCATATTAGTCTAGTCTGGACTGGTCTGGATTTCCCTGTCGGAGTGTTTTGAGGTCACTCCTTGTATTTTGGTACAGACCTCTGCAGGTTTATTTCAGTTTGAAGATGCTTTAATATTTGCTTTCTACTATCTCCATCAACCTGACTTTGATCCACTTGCTTTACAAGGAGGGTTCTTTCCTGGTTTTAGACATATTTAGACACACTGTCTAAATGCATTTACTGTGCAAACTAAGGTACTGAATTTTGGTTTACAAGTTGCAAATACCTGATGCAAAATATATTTTATGCTCAGAAGTATCTGTATTTTCATTGAATAATCTGTTTAATTAATTTGTCCCATTCCTACAATGCATTTTTCCTTTGAGTATTTCCTTCAGGATTCAATCGAACATGATTATGCAGGCTGTTTTGCACTTTTGTGTCCTCCATTAGATATTAAATTTTATTAGTTTAGAAGTTACTTTTGCACATGCATGTGTGAGAAAAAGAGGAAGCCTCAATGCTGTGCAGGCACTGCTCAGTAATAGCCAAAACACTGGTGTGCTATCAACATTGTTTTGGTCACAGATCCAAACCGCCACCATGGGGACTGCTATGACGTTAACTCCATCCTAGCTAGCCCTGGAACAGGATGACTGCTTTCTTAGCAAATAGATTTGGTGGGAGGTCACAAAGTAAGGTGGTCTTTGACAACACGTCCCATTTTAAAATCAATACAGAATTCCCATGGTGTTGTGAGCAAACTTCCAGTCAATGTGGGCACATCAAAAGGGGACAAGAACCTGAGTGCTCTTTTTTTTTTTAATGCACTTTGACAATGGCACTTTTCACTTATCTGAGGGAAGGAGGAAGTAGCCATAATATTTTACCAGAAAAGTTGATCAAGTCTGTTTTTTGAATCCACATTTAGATGCGGTCTGTTATCCATGACAAAAAAACATCCAACACCTTAAAGCACAAATTCTTTTCTCTGGGTAGTCCTCTTATGGTAATGTTAATTAAACACCAGAACTCTAAGACTTTAATAGAGCTACTAAAAATGTAATGCTTCATTTAGTCTTTTATCTGAAGACTGTATAATCTGGTGGCAAACAGAAACCTAGAGCTTTTAGTTTTAATTGCTTTTGAGTTGACATTTTGCTTGAGCATTTTATATCAGCCATGAGGGAAGCATGGAAAGTGTTACGTTAGGACTCAACACAAAGACACAAGAAGACATTAAATTGTGTAGTCAAAGCAGTGTACCAAATGGTCTAACTTAAAGCAATACAGTGTCTGATATTTATCTTTCAAACAGAAGAATTATGTCATAGCATCATAGAATTGTAGGAGTTGGAATAGATCTAATCATCTAGTCGAAACCCCCCTCTGCCATGGGCAGGGACATCTCCCACCAGACCAGGATGCTCAAGGCTTCATCCAGCCTGGCTTTGAACACAGCCAAGGTTGGGGCTTTTACTACATCCTTGGGCAACCTGTTCCAGTGTCTCACCACCCTCAGAGTCAAAAACCTTTTCCTAATACCTAACCTAAATTTCTCCTCTTTCAATTTATACCCATTGCCCCTTGTCCTGTCACTGCAGTTCCTAACAAAGAGTCTCTCTCTGATTTCCCTGTAGCCCCTTCAGATACTGGAAGGTTGCTATGAGGTCTCCACGCAACCTTCCTTTTCCAGGCTGAACAGCCTCAACTTCCTCAGCCTGTCTTCATAGGGGTGATGCTCCAGTGCTCTTATCAACTTTGTGGCCTCCTCTGGACTTGCTCTAATAGTTCCATCTCCTTATGTTGAAGGCACGAGAACTGCACGCGGTATTCCAGGCGGGATCTGGAATATGTTTACCCCTCTAATTTCACCCTGTGTTGTATTCCTCCTTTGAGATACCTGCAAAGTTTGAGCACTTTCCAGCCAGCTTTCCTAATCTCCCAAGACACCTTTATTCTTTTCTTCTTCCAGTTTCTTCATGCAATTGCAGAAATTAGTCTTAAAACATTGTAATTATCAGATTGCTGGTACTGAAGCTGATCTTTTAAGTCTTCTTTCCCAAAGTAACTGTTAATGACTTTCGTATTCCTTGGGTTTCAAAGGCTGACTTCTTTTGGTTATGAACTTTTTTTATAGTCTATACTCAAACCAGAAAATCTAAGCCCTTTGACACCTCTTCAATTCTTTGTTGTTGCAGGGGACAGGGCAACAAAGGATCAGGGTAAAATACTTTGTACAGTATTTTATTCTACAGTTTTAATAGTTCAGGTACTACAGGGTTAGACTGAAAAAGCTTAAAATTGAGGACTTTCAAGTCCTTTGAGTATTTGCCTTATTTAGGCTGCAAGAGGGTAGTACTTAGGCAAATACTAATTTTATAAATGCAGTTTCCCGAGCCGAGGAAATGCTTATTTTCCTTGCATAGCATTTTATGCCTTTTACTTATATTCCTAACTTTTTATATATTATACATGTTGATTTCTTAGCAGGTTTTTGCTGGTATGTATAGCAAAATGTCAGTAAGATTCTTGAAAAGCATTCAGAATGAAGTTCACAAATCACTTTTGCCTACAAAGCAAATTTGCTAAGAAAAAATCCGAGGAAATGCTTATTTTCCTTGCATAGCATTTTATGCCTTTTACTTATATTCCTAACTTTTTATATATTATACATGTTGATTTCTTAGCAGGTTTTTGCTGGTATGTATAGCAAAATGTCAGTAAGATTCTTGAAAAGCATTCAGAATGAAGTTCACAAATCACTTTTGCCTACAAAGCAAATTTGCTAAGAAAAAATACTTTATTCCCTTTCTCAATTTCTTTTTCCTCTCCTTTGCTATTACCATGCTTAGGTTACACAGCAGATACATGTGAATAAATATCACACCTCAGTGTCTGGTTTAGAATTGGAGGTTCTGTCACCTCAGTTCAGAGTAAGTGCAAGTGCTCTTAAGATTAAAGGAAAGTCTTGTCAATACTGTGGAAGATGAACAAATGCTGTCTCTCTGCTGGGAAGGGCCAGAAACCATGTCTCTCAAGCAGAATCAGCCAGCCCAAACTGCAGCCTTAGGGAAGCTTAGGGTTCAGGGAATGGCACTACTTTAATAAACCACTTGTGAGTGTTTCTAATTCTGTCTGCTTTGCCTTTCCTTGTGAATGACAATCACCAGCATTTGTCAACATGCTGGTAGTGTAATCATTAAATTATAACTTGCCTAGATATAATGTGTCCTCTGTTCTGTATGTGTAGTGTCTTTAACTTTGGAGCAAGCCTAGTGAGCAAGCTTTTGTAATTGCATGTATATTTTTGTGAACATTTCTTAATTACATCTCCAATACTTACTATAATGTATACTTGGTCTCATGGGAATTCTGTGGTCTTACAGCATCATATTTAAGGGAAAACGTTCTTTTGGGTTTGTTTTATAATGAACAAAATGTAAAAACTGCAGCATGTCTACAGATAGAATTCAGACACTTTATAGAGGTTTCAGAAGTTTACTAACTTTGTAAAGAACACTAGCATGTGGGAGTTCGATGTGCAGACACCAAATGCTTAATTGTAATTAGCTGGGAGACTAGCAAATTGGCTTTGGGAAGGTAGTTAAGGAATAATTGTCTGTGTCTGGACAGGATTGTTCCTGGTTACAAACTACTATACTGTTGCCTTTCAGCTGATGCAAGACATTTTTTAATGTGAGACAATTGTTATTTTTATTCATAATGCTGTCTTGCCCCAAATATGCAAGGTGCCACACAGACATGCATTGAGAACACAGTCTTTGTCCAAAGTCAACTGTAACTGACATGAACTTAAAAAAATACTGTTTTATTTAAAAAAAGGTGAATATTCCCGAATGGCAAATCCGGTTTACTAGTAGATTGATTCTGGTGACTAGGAATGTGTCATATATATATTTATACATACAATGCTATAAATACAATGTAATTTATTTTGGTGTTGAAGTGCCAAAAAGACCCATCCACCATAATAGCATCTATTTGAAAAATACTGTCTTTAATACCAGTCACTCCAGCAGTGAAGAAGGCTAGGCAATCAGTTTCCTTAAAAATTTTTGTTTTGGTTTCTTTTTGCTTTTCAGAGTGCAAATTCACCTGCGCCAGTGGTAAATGCTTGTATCTTGGCTCACTGATTTGTAACCAACAGAATGACTGTGGGGATAACAGTGATGAAGAGAACTGCCTGCTTGTAACAGAGCATCCACCTCCAGGCATCTTTAGCTGTAAGTACTGGCTCTTTGTGTGCATCCGCGTATGTATGTATGTCAAATATGTCTGTTTACCTCAGAAATCAGTGTGTTTGGAAACTTGGTCTGCAGTATGATATCAAGGGGGGCTGAGACAGAGAAAGTAAATACTTTTCTTCTCTGAACTAGCAGGGATTTGTAGCATGCTCTCTCTAGGTTTCTAAACACGGAAAGTTGTACTTATGCAAAAGGAGTTTGTGCTGCAGACACTGAGGTTATAATCATATGGATCATATGTGGCCTCTGAGAAAGACAGCATAATTAAATAAATAAAGGTTCTAAAGAATATTCTATGCTTTGGATGTGTAACAGTCTTTATATGCTATTAAGAAATTTGTAATCTTTCCAGTCATCATTCCTATTAATCACATACGTTACATTGGTGCTGACACCGGCATAATTTGGTGGGTCACTGACCTTTTGTAGGTATGTATTTAAAATAGCTTTACTTGCTATTCTTCAGTGCATAAATATTGCACACAGAGTGCCAGAGTTTATCACCAGAATTGCTTTCTTAGTGCATTGCCATCAGTGATGTAAACTGAAACCAAACTTTGGGTTTTGATTTTGTTTCTTCTGCAATAATTTATTTTTAAGCCACAATTCCACTTCTGTATGGGGGATAGATTTTCCAATAATGTTTCTGATGTAGGAGTACAAGAGAAATGCTGTTATGTTATTAATGCTTTCCAAATGGGTTTGGTTCTGCCAATACTGACATTCCCCAGCATACTATTGGGATATGGTTTAGGAATATCTGTGGTTTTATGTTGTTATTAGTAATAGGAATTTTAAGCAGCATGTATCTGTAATTTTTGCAATGAATGTGTGGGGCTATAAGTGGGATAGAATCAGTGGACTGGATTCATAAAAGAAGATGAAGTCAGTGTTGGAAAATAATAATGACATTATTATTCTTTTATGTTGTTTAATTTTACTTTTGTTTTAATTTGTTTGGGTTGTGAGTGGAACTCTCCCCAAAGCCCCAGGATAAGCCATAGATTTTGCTGATGGGTCCAGATCAAAATGTCACACATATTTACCTATAACCTTGGCTTTTGAGTTGTAAAAAAGTTGCACCTTTTTATTTGTTCATGCAAAACTAGTAAGGATATCTTTAAAGTTCAAATAGAAGAATTTTTTTTGACGGATGCTGTACAGCTTGTCTCTCAAACCAAGCCAGCACAACCATTTGTCCAAAAGGGTCCATGAAATCCACAGTGGTAGCAGATGGAGGGAAGGGCTTTGGTAATGAGCAGCAGCTGGAGCATAGCAGGTGGTGGCCCTGCACAGCTGCAGTGCAGCGGTGGCACCCTGTGAGTTCCTTGGTGGGGATCCTAGGTGGAGCTCCCAAACCCTTCATCTTGAGGTCTGATAACCAGGGTGCCAGTGTTTTTTCAGTACTTCTCTGTTCTGGTGGCAACTGTGCAGTAGTCACAGCAGCTTGTTGTCACCATGTGCTGGCCTTCTTCTCAAAATGCCTTTGGACTCTATAAATTGTTGCTTGCTTGATCCAGGATCTGCAAACTTCCTGGTTTTCCCTTAAGTCACATCTGTCCTCTCAGGCATTGCTGTAGGTCATGACCAGGCATGTTTGTGCCTGAAGACAGGCAAGCCTGACAGGGAGCAGTGCTGGTCAGCTGGCTAGTCATCCCCATCGCCTCCAGCAACATGAATTTTATCTGGACCAAACCCAACAAAATTTGTCTCTGAAAAATCTTCAGCAGCAGGTTTCCTACTGCTTTCTCGGGAACTGCGGTTGGTGTGTTTCATGACCCTGTCTCTGAAAAGTCGTGCAAGTCAAGGTGGCAGCATTTTTCTTACTTTTCAGTGGACCTGGAAAAAAAATAGTTAGCTTCCTTCTCAAATCAGCCTCTTACAGATGTGAGAACTCTTACCGCCTGTCAGTTATCCTCTCTGGGGGTTTAAACAAACCCCAAACAAAACAAAAAAAAACGAAGTTCCTTCATATGAATTATATTTCCTTAAGTCTGTTTTATTTGTTCATTTTCTCTGACTCCTTCTACAATATGGTGTCCAATAGCCCTGCTACTTGAGACCTCCCGAGTGCTGAGTGAAGAGCAATAGTTAGGTAAATAGTCTTATTAAGTCATTCAAGAACTGTGTTCGCTGCTTTTGCAACCACATTGCAAATGAGGAGTTTGTAGAGGAAATACTTGATGTATCGCTAGGAGCATTTGAAAGTGTTTAACTTCTCCCTTACCTTGTGGCAGAGAAAGCAGTTCATTATTTGTTGCATTTGGGGATATTGACAGTGACTGTACTTTTTCGTCACAATAGGGATTGTGTGACAAATGCTGGTAAATAAAAGGACTTCTGTTTTAAGTAAAAAAAACCCCAAATCTCAGTGAAACAGAATCCTAATGGTGAAACAAAGAGAAAAAAGATGGAAGCCAGATGGAAAAATAATACAAGCATAAACAGTATTTAAATTATATTTATCATGTTCCAGCTATTAAACAGGCTACTGCATGGTAGAAATCAGTGCCAATTGCTAATAGGAAAGAACATTATTATGGACATGGCAGTTGGTTGTGTTGGCTTATTCCAGCTTTGAAAAACTGTTTTTAGAATACTTGCTGAAGTGAGGTTCCCAGGCCTTAGAGGGATGACATGTTGAATTAAGAAACGTGTGCATGCGTTTGCTACATGATTTTAATGGGGATCCTTACCAGAGTACACCAGAGTGTATGCTCTCCAAATGTCTCAGCTGAGGGGTTTGCCTTCCAACACAGAAGAACATACATTCATTGGCCTCTTAATTAGGAAGAAGACAGTAATATAACTCAATAAGACAAAATGAGCTTTAAAAAAGAATCACTTGAGAAATCGTAAACTAGGAGTTTCTTTCTGGTTCATGTTACATATCAACTCTGTTCTTGCTTGTGTGGACTTCCTGAATGGGAAGAAAACTGTTGAAAGGAGCCACTTTTCAATGCTAGTCTACATCCAAGCAGTGTGGCCTGTTTCTCCCTGGGACTGCCCTTGTCTTTACCTACAGCACGCTGTCAGTACAGTGGTATGCCTTCCCCTCTGCTGTTTGTTCAAAGAATCCCTTTCTCATGCTGTATTCAAACCTTCTATTCCCCTGTGGTGGAAAAAAATATTCATCTCATTTTACAGTTATACACAGACTGCCCTCAAACAATATCTAAATAAATAAATTTTCATATGAAAATTTTCATATGAAAGTTCTGCTTTGGTTTATTTAAGCATTATCTGCCATGTTAACAGTAGTCCATATTTCCTGGCTACTGAAGCATTTCTCATTTGTGTTCTTGCCAGCAGGCAAATCCAGAATGTCTTGTTGAAGCTTCTTGCTTAGTTAAGTTGCATGAGCAATGGTATAGAAAGATATTTTTGTGGGTGACCTGCTCCCTGAATCCTGTGATTATAGGAGATGGTATTGTATTGTGTTATAAGAGTTTAAATCTCTCAGACCTGGTGTTCTTCTCTTCTTGCCATTCTTATATGGCTCCAGTGTCATAACTGTTAATTCAGTCATTTAAATTACAGAATGGTTGGGGTTGGAAGGGACCATAAAGACCATCTAGTTCCAACCCCCTTGCCATGGGCAGGGACACCTTCTGCTATAGCAGGTTGCTCAAAGCTGTATCCAACCTGGCATTGAACACTTCCAAGGATGGGGCATCCACAGTTTCTCTAGGCAGCCTGATCCAGTGTCTCACCACTCTCACCATAAAGAATTTCTTCCTAATATCTCATCTAAACCTACTCTTTTTTTCAGGCCATTACCCCTTGTCTTATCACTACACGCCCTTGTAAAAATGTTGCTCCTGAACTCAATGTCACGTAAGCGCAAAGTCAAACAAAATCTGTTTTTCTGCAGCCCTTTTGTTTCATTAATTTTCCATTGTTGACTTATAGGTGAGGTTTCTTTATGCTGCTGCATGGGCAATTTAGTCTGTGTAGCACAGAGAAATTGGAGGACAGCTGGGAAAAATCTGCACCACATCCAAGGTGTGTCAGAGTTTGTTTTTAGACAACACAAGCTGAATCTAGCAAGTTGGTCAAAATACATGCTAAGACATTTAAGCTGAACATGTTAAGGTAACAGCTTGCTTGGTATACATTGGGATGCAGGTTTTGTGATGCACATTGAAGCATACCTCCCCTCCTCAATGAGAACCCCAATGACTGCACCTTTCCCTGCAGGTCATCTTGTGCAAAGTAGTCGATGTCAACATTCAGTAGGGCTACTTGTTGTTTTCATTTTCATCAGCTATAAAGACTTATTGATTGAGATAATGGAGATGACTGTTCTTTCAACACTACTTGGAGGTCAAGGGTATATTTAACCGCACAAAGCTGTGATACAAAAAATGAGGTGAAGAGTAGGATTTTAAACATTGAGACTTGACCCTGGCAGCAGCTTGCTGGTCTGTCTGACCTGCAAAATTTGGACTCTGAAGAATTGAAACAATGTGCCTGTTTCTAGCAGGACACAGTTCATTTGTTTGAGCATTTTCCTTTGTTTCACAACAAACGATCAGCCTGCCTTGTCCTGCTAAAAGTAAATTAGATTTTGAAATGGGAAACACAGTCTGTTGTCTGCAGACTGCAGTGTCCAAGTCATGTCTCATTGAAAAAGGTTGCAACAGTGAAGATTTTAAGTTTTTTAATTGTTTGGTGGAAAACAGTACAGGTATTTATCTTTGCTGTGATCTAGATGTGTTTGTGGGCATATCAAACACAAATATTGACATCCATGAGAATTTACAGAAAAAAAATAAGTAAGAACAAATCCTTCTTGTCATGTGCAAATTATGTCTACATCAAATTTCAAGTTGTCAGCATTGATGGAGGTGATGTGTCATGGCTGTTTTGGCAAAGAAGAGTTTGCTGTAGGAGTTCATTTTCCTCTGCAAGGTAAAAAAACCCAAACAAATCAAATATATAGCTCTCCCTTTCACCACCCCCACCTACTGCTGTCAGCTCTGAGCCTTGTAGGGATCTGCAGGGGGTTGGAGAATGATTCTGTTTTAAAAACAAAAAGCTCAATCAAAGGAAAATATTTTGTTTAAAGAGACCTTTGGCATCCCCCTCTGACTGTGACACCGAATTTGTGCAGATAAAAACAACCGCTTAGATTTACATTTTGATTGTGCTTCTGCTTTCATGTGTGCCGGGCTGTCCCACTTCAGGTGAAATTTATCCATTTCTTTAAATATTTAGCAGTCTAGCATTGATGTTAATGAAAGTCTGGCACTGCTATTTTGAGCATTGCAACAATGATAGTAATTTTCAGTGTCAGATTACTGCTTCTCGGAGGAAAAGGGAGATGGGAGGAGGGAAGAGCAGGGAAAAAAAATTGTTTCGGCTCTAATAGAGTTTGTCATCAGCCTGGCTGTGCCAGACAGATGGATCATGAATACTGTCTAGACGCTCTCTGCCTGAGTGGAGCTGTGGTCTCTAAGGACAAGCAGTGAGACGCCGGCTTAAGTGACTGGGGAAAGTCAGGACGTGCTCCCCTCGCACCAGAGAGCGATCCGGGCTGATAGTGCCCGGCGGTGCTGCGAGCCGGTCAATACCGATCTCAGCTGAAACTTGGCTCTTACGGGGCTTTAGGGGGAAAGGAGAGGGATGGTGTTACGACGGTATTGATTTCAGCTGCATCTGCCCGGGGAGTGCGGGGTGATTTAGCTGGGAGGGTCGATCCCGGGGGTGGGCTGGGAGAGTCAGCGTCTGCCCATAGAGCACATGCAGAAAACTGCGCGGTCACCTGTGTTTATCGATCGCTTCAGTCGCAGCGTGTGCTTGAAAATGCTTACTTACTTGCTTACATTTTCTTGATTTGGCCTGCTTGTTCAGAGGGATTCATCTCCTCTCTTACCTGGGGCTCTATGTCCCTGGCTGTTAACACGAGGTTACATCAGGCTGCCTCCAGTTGGGGAAAGGAGAAGCTGTGGTAACCAGGTGAGACCCATAGCCCAGGGCAGATCTTGAGCTATTTAGTGATCTCTCATGCTGTTACTTGTCCCTTCTCTGTCACCAAGCACAGTTAATGATAAGGAAATTTCTATTGTAGACGGAGCGATAAATATTTTTTGACCCGTGGAGTTCTAACAAAAACCATAGTGCCCTGGATTTTAGTTCTTTGTATATGTAGCTTAATACAAGATAGGTATTTTAACTTAGAAAATCTAATTGGTTTTCAGCCAATAGTACAGTCCTGTTTCTTGAAGTGATATAAGCAGGTTCTGTGCTTTGTTTTGAAATCATTTCATCTTTGCATATTTTTGTAGCACATCATGGTACATTAGCAATTAATACAAGCTTGAAAATTTGAAAAAAAAAGCAAACCATTAATGTGACTTTTGGATTTTCCCTTAATATTTTGTATATATATTTCAAAATACTTTATTCTCTGGTGTTTAATAAATGAAATAGAATGCTGGTCACATTCTGTAACAAAACTACAGTGGAATTCAGTAATGCTAGAGTTTACCTATTCTTCATCTGGAGCCTTACACTATTAGTGACTCAAACAAGCCAAATATATAGCCAATAACAACCATGAAGTGTGCTGATACAACATCAGGTGTTTGCATCTGCTTAATTGTATTAATTATATCTTTACAGTTAGCGAGAAAAGAAAAAAACCTGTGCCATGCAGATGAAAATTTGGGAATCTCAGTAGCTCTGAAATGCTATATTATTCATTCACAAAGTATGTAAGTCAGTTGTATCTCATTTAATCAGTATCTAAAATAACATTTGTTAGAACTGTTTGTGTTTGCTCTTCATACACATTTCAGTTACCTCTCCTTTGATTCCTGTTAATTTTTTGGAAACTTCATCCAGTACTAAACATTATCATCCAGTATTATTATGCTGGGTAATGCTTGTGCTTTCTCCTGTTCCCTTTTTCAGCTACTGGTATCTTCCAGATACAAAAGGGGATTTTAAGTACTCAAAGCATACTGTGCATTAAAATCTTACTTCAAAGACTGATTTTTATATATCTTAGAGAGTGATTAAACTTCAGGTTTGAAATCTGAGCGCAATACTGCCAGGCACAATGGGACTCTATCTTACAGATATGCTTGGCTCTGCAAGAGACTGGAGCTCCTCATGGACCACTGTGAGGCAGGGAAATGACCTCCCACAGACTCTGAGGGCATCCTTTTTACACACCAATTTCTCCACCAGAAGTGCATATTAGCATAAACATTTCATCAATGCAGGCCTGAAACTCAGGTATTAAAACCACAGCACAGTATCATACCACAGGCACAATCCTTCCCCTGGAGAGAGGAAGAGAATAAATTGTGAGACAATTATTTTCAGACATTATGTTGTCTACGTCTAGTAGGTGCTCAAAGATGACATCAGAAACCATATAGAGTGAACTGAGCAGCTTTTGTTCACTTTATTTTCAGTCTACATTACTAAGTATTGTTCGTTGCTGCTCTTCCTTGCTACGTTTTCGTTTGCAGGGGTTACAACATACTGTGCAATAGGAGCTGCCTGGCTAAATTGCTGTGAGTTTTGGATACAGTTCTGAAATCCTGCTGTGTGAATTTTAAACCCACTACTAGCCTTGTCATTCATTCAATTTGCATTGGTTATTGCTGGTAAATGCTCATTAGGACATGCACTGCATTTGTATTGTGTTTGCACTTGGCTAATATAAACCTAGAGGACAAGTCAGGAACTCTTTCTTCTGTACAGCATTGGAAGCTGGTAGATTGCAAGTTTAGGTAGTATAAGATTACTTATATTTTCTTATAGTTTAAAGTGTTTTCTGAGTGTTTTTTTTAAAAAATAAAATAATTTAAGAAAACCCCTCACAAAAAAGGGATGATGACTAGATGGCCTTCCTTCTCTAGGAATTCTGCAGATTGTGATGTTTGATTGCTTTTCATTCTGCAGGTGTGTATCTGACCATTTATCTCCATAAACTCTTCATCTCCCTGATGAAGTAAAGCACCTTGATTTTTCTTAAGCAGGTTCATCTTCTCCTTCTGCTTTAAAGTAACATCTGAGATGAAGGTGAATTCAAACTTTGCTTGTACCTTGTGGTATAAATAAATGCATGCAGAAATTTTTCTGTCTGAAGTTTATATGTAGATTAACGTACAGCATCATGTTTGTGCTCAAAGAAATCCATGCTTTTCAGTAGTCTGTATTGTGAGTGAAGTGATGTTTTTCCATATCTTGCAGTGTTTAGCCACGGCACGTTGCTTTGGTCGTTAGTTTGCAGCTATTTTTCTCAGACTGGAAAGCCTGAGAAACCCTGTTTTCTCCACAGTTTTGCCAGTGTTTGAAACCAGCATAAGCCACTGTTGCCTCTTGTGGTTGCTTCCTCAGTTGTCCCTGTGCAAGTGTTTGTGCAGCCACACAGGCAGTGGGATGGAGACCTGCTCTGGTTCTGATGAACTCTGAGAAACTTCCACGTCGTTTTAGCTGGTGTCATGTCTTTCATTCTGTTTTCAGCCCAACTGTGCAAATTCTTGTGCCTGCACAAAGTAGAGGGAAGTACAAGTGGCTCATTCAGTAGTGGCTTATCCTTGACTGGTTTAAGTTTTCCATGCCTTAGTCCTTGTCGCACTAAAGTATACACTTGAAGACCCTCCCCTGAATACTGGAGAGTTGGGAAATAGGAAATAACCTTTGCTTTCTCCCTTTCCCCTGATGCTGAAAATCTTATTTATTACATTTTATAATAGAGAAATGGAACAGGAGAGTGAAGCATCAGAATGGGTCTCTCATGACTGTGCATGGGTTTGGCTTCATTTAGAATGAATCCGTGCTAGTACCATGTTATATACCATTTCAGTAAGTCCAGTTTGGCTTAAGTCATGGGGCTTTATTAGAATAATATTAGCTAGTTAAATGAATGCATAGGAGCAGCTGTCCTGGGCTAGATGAAAGGCCCAGCTAGCCCAGTATTGAATCTGGCACTGACCAGTTGCTTTGATGCTAAGTGGAAGAGTATAAGCAAATTAGATAAATAGTTGTGCTTTTCGCAGTAAACTTGATTCCTTGGAGGGATGTTGCACTGCATTGCATGAGGAGCATGGGATTTATGTCCTCCAGAGAGAATTTGGCATTTAGAAAGGGCAGCAACTGAGGTATAAGAGAAAAAGTCTCATTTCAGAAGTGTGAGAATGAGAGAAGATCCACCAAACCCTTCACTAACCAGTAGATGTGTGGGCATGTTGGTTTCTTCTACATGCAGCACATATTTTTCATGTTAAGGCATTTTGAATGTAGGACACAAGCTAGAAGGTGCTGAATTCATGTCAACCCGAAACACTATTTGCCTGGGTCTTTTCACTTATTTTGTGAGGAACAGATAATTTAAATTTCTCTAAGCTTGCTGTTTGGGCTTTTTTATGAGTGATATTGGGGTTTTTTAAAGTCAGGACTTGTGGACTGTGTGACAGCTTTATACTTAATGGTGAACCAAGTTCATCTTGTGATCGAAGTAGGCTTAAATTTGTCTTGGCTGTTTAACAAAAACAAATGCATGCACAAAGCCTACTGCATGTAGAAAGCACAGTTGTCACCTGTGACTGTGTAGCACACAAGCATCACATACTGTGGGAGTGTGCATGTGTATATTACAGCAGACTTGCGCTCATTTTTGTTTTATATACATGCATGTTGTATGCAAACCTAAGGATTGAATACAGACTGGTTAGTGTTAAGAAAAATATCAGCAACATAGAAATATCTGTACCTTGGCTTCTATGAAAACACAAACTGGGATTTCTATCTTTGTTTTAAAATAGCCATTCTTTTAATTACAGGTTTAGGGTTAAAATCAAGGCTAAAATAGAATTTCCACATTCTATTTAGGCTATAAATGAGACAGCTGACCAACTCTTTGTACTGACCCACTCTTAGGAGCTAAAGCAAAACAGATCAGGACTGTGAGTTGTTAAATGAATTGCATTTTGTATGTGTGAGGTGACTTTTCTACCTTAACAATACAGTCTAAGACACTAGAGATGTATGTAACACAGCATTAGTCCAACCATATGTGATAAGATCTCAGCTCTGCTTATCTTTCGGCAGTATTGCTACACTGGTAGCTTCCTCTTTCCTTCTCAGTTTTCTCCTTCTTTTCTTCTGTTCAGTATCACTGTGTAATAGTTTCATGAAAGTAAGACAGACTAAAGATCTGGGGGGTATAGAGATAATAGTGACACACTACATGAATACTGAGTCTGACACCTAGTAGCACCTTGATGGAAATAGAAAGCTGTGATCACAGTATTAAAATATGCTAAGAAGCTGAAGGAGCTAATGGGCTTAATTTTTACAGTGCAGATGTTCATCCGGCACTTGTGCTGAATGCAATAACAAACGTGTGGGGGCTGATGGTGATATTATTGTGTTCTTGGCAACACAGTCCTCCAAAACAATTCCTTTCTTTGGTATTTTACTAAGATTTAGAATCTTCTCTTCAGTGATGACAAATGAATAAAGAAATCAATATGACTAAAGCTAGTTGGACTGGGGTCATCTTTATTAAAACAGAGGGTTCTGTGAGGATTGGTGTTTCAGTTCTGGGATAGTTCATCCCCTACATCTCCTACTAAATTTCCGATAGTTTTATTGTAGTTGGTTTCAAAACCTATCTCATCTGGCCAGAATAAACCATCTGTTTTGAGAAACTGTAGAGCCATGGTCTGATGTAAAGGTCATCTCCCTGTGTTTTCCAGATGAGAGTCAGCAGTCTTCTGGAGAGCAGTTGTCACAGCGGTCTGTATTCCACTCCAGTACATCAGCCTGACCACCCATCTAATGGCATTTCATATGTTCACTCTGTTCCTTCGTGTTCAATGCTTTGCAGCTAATGCCAAGAATGATACTGCTATCTTGTGGAACCTTTCAGCCATTTCAATAAGAAACCATCTTGACTTATTTCCAGAAGATTCAGATATTCCTGAACAAATTACCTTTTGTCCCAGTCAAATATTTGCTAGCTGTTGTCAGGAGTCATTATGTTGCAAGCCTCCTTTTTTTTTCCTCCTCCCTAACAAAGGTACTGGCATGTTTGTTTTAATTACCAGGATGAAAGGTGCATGTGGCTTTTGCTTGTAATAAGCTGCAGCTCTCGCTGTGAATACCTGTCACTTCTGATAGGCTATTACAATGTAGATGATCAGTCAACTGGCCTGAGTATTTGGGGCTGGAGGTGCTCCTCCAGCAAACGCATTTATGGTGCTATATAACACAGTTTTCAAACCATGGCTCCTCTTGATAAGCCTCATAGATAATGTATGAGGAAAATAAATTTCACTGGTGTTAGAAAACTGAAGAAAGGACTGAAATGATATGAGGAATGGAAGACTTGGCAGTCAGTAAATAAGTCTTGCCAACAGTTCCAAGTTTGCTTCGCATCTCTGCCACAAACTTCCTGTGCAATCCTTATGAAATTATTATTTGTTTTGTTACTTAATTTCTTATTTTACAAATGAGATAATGATGTTCATCTACTTTGCAGAAGTAATAAAAGAAGATGAAATTTTTATGTGGTCAAAAAACATCCAGAGATGTTAAGCTGTAATAACCTCAGAAAATGGGTGTTATACTGGAAAAAATATGATTATAAGCTGACAGAGAGAATTTTAAAAAATTTAGAAAGTATGTGCTTTGTGTTGTACATAAACACTGTCCAATATGAATAAATTTATCTTTAATTTTTCACTTGTATGTCAACATCTAAGAGCAAGGAAAAGGATATGCTAGATAGTTTCTAAGTGGGTACATAAAAAGTCAATTTGCATTAAAATGTGACTAGAGATGGAAGAAGAGGAGGGAGTTTCATCAGTCAACTATAATTTCACAATTGGAGCAGAATATCTTAAAACGTGGTGAATGTAATGCAATGTAATGATGTTTGGTGGTGTGCTAGTGGAGTTTGAAAAAGAACATCAGAGCGATTTAATCAAATGAGGTCAGCAGTCAACAGAATGATGGATGAAATTCAATCTTGATTAATGCAAAGTAATTCATACTGGAGGGCAAAGTATTAATACATTTTATTAGGTCCTGATTAATTGCGTAATTTAAGGAAAAGGACCACTAAAAAGCATCACTATGAAGGGCTGAATGAAGGCCTCTTTAGAGAATATAGTTGTGGTCAGATAAAGTATTTTGAGTCAATAAAAATAGGATGTGAAATGTTATGATGCTGCTACGTAAATCAACGTTTCACTTTTATTCAGAATGCTGTGTTCAAGTGTTGCTGCAGCACAGACACATTCTGTGGATGTAGAAAACATAGGGAAATAGCAGAAAGAAGTTGTGAACAGACCTGAATATGAATAGAGCCAAAAAAGTTTGGAATTGTTTGCTTTTGAGTCTGGGTAAAGGGTGAGGAAATAAAAAGGTGCATAGGATTATGGGTGTGGAACAGAGGTGGCTCAGACACTTAGGCTGTGCGGTAAGATTAGAAGATCACTCAGTACAATTCAAAGCTGATAAAAAAGATTTTTTTTTCATACTTTCTGTCTTTAGGCTGTATACCTTATTACCATACAATGCACTTGAAGCCAGGATTTAGCAATATTTAAAGAAAGGAAGCCTCTGAATGCTGAGTCTACTTGTGTGCAATCTATCCAGAGGTTAGCAGTTAGGAAACGTATAAGGCTGAGGTTTCAGGCATTAAATTAATTTCTGGCTGTAAGATTGGGTTGAGAGCTTGAGAGGACATTTTCACTTTCTTTGGAGAACTGAACATCCTCATCCAGGAAGACAGCAGATATGTTCCTAAGTGTGGTGTGAAACTGAAGTCCATAGTAAGTGGCTTGGAATACTGTTGATGGCAGCTATGATCAAATCCTTGTGTGCAGTTTCCCTGACTTAAGTAATTACTGATATTGCATGTAATAACCTTCTGTCTTGTCTTAAAAAGCAGAAATCTGGACTGTCTTGTGTATCTGTCTTTCATAGAAGGTGGTTAACTAGCGAGGCTGGCACATTGAGTTGCTCAACAAGTGAAAACTCTGGTATCTCCACCAGCCTATGCTGGATTACCTATTGCATAGCACGCTGTAGCTCTGGGAAGGGTGTTGAACACATCTCCAGAGCAGGAGAACACACTGACGGGAAAAGCGTACTAGGAATTGCAAAGGAAGCCGATTTAAGCAACCAAGGTTTAGAATTAAATGTGTTGCGATATGGATTGGTATTTGATTCTATGAAGTTTCCTACAGCCCATCCGTCCATTAGGCTCATATAGTTAATAAATCAGACCTTCAGAAATGCCTGCTCCTTAAAAGTGATGTACTGAACTCCATACATAAATACTCAACGGGAGTGGACGGCATTTGTAGATCCTCTCTTCTTGCAGGAGGTGATAACAGTTTCTTTGCTTATTGCAACACAAGCAATCCATTAATTAGGACTTTGAGAGAGAAATGTGTGTAGGCTGTGAACATGCAGAGTGATGCGGAGAGGTGGGAAACAGATGCGTGGTCATATATGCACCAGCCAGCTATGGCTCAGATACCATCCATCTGCTAATTAGTGGCTGGAATGTTGAATAACGTTAGTGTTTGTGCGATTGCTTGAGTGCAGTCCTGCATCTGGTTTTCACACTTGTCTTAATTGCTACACAGTACCATAAGTAACATGCTTCAATTAAAATTGTTTTGAAAGTGAGATATCTAGAACTTACTTGTTAGAACAGATTAATTTCTTGGTGTAGATTACTGTAAGTGTGGGGCCATCACCTTTCTGTACTCTTGAAGGGCCAGCGTTTGGGCTAACACTGGAGAGGAAACCTGACTCATCTGTTTTGCTTCCTGTCATGCTAATGAACCCAGTGTATGCCATCTCAACTTTAAACTACCCCCTTGGTGATTCTCACTGTGCCTCTTTTAGCGACGAGTCAGCAAAGAGTAGCCAATTTCTGAACTGCCACAACTGGAAGAATTACATGGTAATATTACTTGTATGACAAGTGACTCCTTTGGAAAACTATTGCAATTTATCTAAAGTTTGTATTTAACTGCATTATCTCTAAGAATTTTGATACAAAGTGTTAGTATTTCCAATTGTTATGCATCCTAGAAATACATATGTACACATACACACGTGCATATATTCTTAGAACAGAATTTTTCTTTTGTGCAGTCCATGTCTGTGATACATTTCAGTCCTGCCCATCATTATAGGAACAGGCAGTAGCAGACAGCACAATTAGCACTGCCACACTGGGGTTATAAATTATCTACTACTCTATATTGCGCTGCATTCCAGGTAAAAAGCACATCTGTCGATCAGAAAGAGAGATTGTAAATTTGATGCCAGAACATAAATGCAGAGACCATTTTTCTCTGATCCACTTTCTGCATTTGTAAAACGTTTCTCACGCTTTCCTGAAACAACTTCCTTCTTTATCCATATGAAAAAGCATGTGAATTAGAAGAGAGCTTCTAATCTTCCAGGTAACTGGGGAAATAATCCTGCTTTCCCCCTCCCTTTCCCCCCCCTTATCTTCCCTCCCCACAGAATGCTAAAACATTGTTTTTCCTCCCATAGTTGAAAGGTGTGTTTTGCAGAATACAGATGAGATATTTGTTGGCTAGCAAAAAATAAAGTGAAACAAGAGGCATGTCTTTCAAGTACAAATAGGGCTTTAGAGATCTCTGTTGGAGAACCTAATTTCTATGTGAGCACAACTGTTTCTCCATATTGCCTGGAACACTTCAGTTATTTATTTGGCCACACTTTGTGTTATGGATTCTATAGACGTAATTTGTCAAGCTAATAACTGTGTACAAAAATGTTTATGCACAATACAAATGGGTTTCAGAGACCTTTGTATTGCACCCACAGATACAACATTTTGCAGTACTTCACAATATACTGAGCTGATTAAGATGATAGCAGTAATAATAAATAGGATTCCTTTCTGCATTCTGCAGTGCTAACTGAACTTAACTGCTTGGAATTGTATCACTTAGATTATCTTTTTAAAAAAATATTTCTAATTTTTGGCCTCTCTAGTGAGGAAGCTGAAGAATTGTTTCAATATCAAGATTTTGCTTGCAGAATGTGTTTTCATTACACTGATGGTCTCTGACTGAAAAAGAGCAATCACAGACTTTATAGCGTATTTTTAATTAGGTAGATAACTGGCTATTATAGGAAATGTATATTTTTTTGACTAAATAGAAAATTTACCTTGCTAAACTACAGACTGCATAGGCTCTTTATATAAATTGTTTTCTTTAATTATGTCATATATAAGCTGCAGTCAAAAGGTATATTTTTCTCTGATTTCAATGGCAGTAAAGTCATTTAAGTAGGAGCTAGACACACAAATGTGTTCTATATGTGACCATAGTAGCTATTTAAGCTAAGGATTTAAGTAGACAGAATGTAATTATCCCCATTGCAAGACTAATACACACTGGGAAAATGCCACAGGATTTTGTAATAGCGACAAGTGGTCAAGACATTACATTTATGCTTTGCTAGTTTTACCAGCTGTGTCTCATTCCATTATTCAGACAGACAGACAGACACACCTCTCTTCTAATTAATTATGGTTGTTGACCAGTGGGGGGGAAACCCCCCAAATAACTCCAGGGGTGATTTTCCAGAGAAAATCTGATTCCAGAGTGGGGCCACCAGTTGCTAGAGAACTGCACATATGAAACAGGTTTTTGAGGTTTAAAAATCTGTGATCATCACATGGATCGGAAAAAGAAATGCAGTTATTGGGATTTTCTTAGTGATCTGCTTATCTCAATTAAAAAAAAAAAGGAAAATATCAGAAAAATACTTTGGGTTTTCTGCCTCATGTTGTGCATGAAGCTGCATCTATCCATGACTCATGGTAATAAAACATTGCTTCTGGGGGAAACAAGTCAAAAGCAGGGCACTATGTGTTGGAAACCAGGGTTTTTAAAGTGTTACTTAAAAATGAAGAGGTATAGGTGATGATACCACATAACTTGCATTCCGAAACTGTTAATATTTTAAAAAGCCCCTTATATTTCACGTAGCATAATATTTCCATGCCAACAGTGCCTCACTCTGTGGTGAAGCACAGTATAGTGAAGGAGAACAGAGTTTCAGAGGTGTTTGTTTTCCTTGTGATTGAATGACTCGCTCTCCTGAAGGCATTAGCCCTGGTCTCTGAATCCTATGAATCTTGACAAAATTTTTTTTTCTAGCAGGAATAAAAGCAGCATCTTGCCTCTCTAGCCTCCATTTTCTTCCTTTGCAGGCTGTTTGCTGGCACTTGGCAGCCATAGCGTGTTGAAGTTAGGTATGCATAAAACACATTGTGTTTCCTGGATGTGAAATCCTCACCATGCACTGCAGCTTTACACAGTATTTCTAGTGCTTTTAGAAGTAACTACATTCTGACAGAGCTTGCAGTTTGTTATATTGCATCTCTGTAGAGTACATTGCCTGGAGGAGGTACCTTAAAAGACTTGAGCCTTCCATAAAAATACTATGTTGGCATATTTAAACAGGGGCGGTCCTTAGAAAGAGCAGCTGGGCCTTCTAGGTGTGTCCATGAAGAATGGAGAAACAGGGACAATACTAGTCTGAGTGAACAGATTGGTGAGATTTGGTAGAGAGACTGGAAGATGGATAACTTGTGATAGGCAGTGAGGCTGCCTGACGAGTCAGTCGGTGGGAAGAAAGCAGGAGGTGTGGCAGGTTGTGGGAAGAAAAAGTTGCTGGAATTCCCAAAGACATCGCCCTGCCTTGCATAGCTGTCGCCATCCGAAACTCACTGCGTGTGCACATGTTCTGGCCACCCTTCGTGCTTGTTGCCTTGAAGTCAGTTTATTGTAACTCCCTGTGTTTTTTGGTTCTGACTATTTCTGTGGAAATCACATAGCCAAACCCTAACAGTCAGCTGTGGGGCTCGTGGTCCCTGCTTTGCAATTGCCACTCTGCATGTGTTAGAATGGTGGGGATGTTGCTCCAGGTGGGGCATTGCAGATTCTCATTTATTCAGATACAGGGTATTTAGAGCACCTGACTGTACTTGCTGTGTTTTCCTCAAGGAAACAAAAAGCAATAATCCATCGTTTTAAAAACCTGTAAGAGCAATTGGGGCATTGAGTGCTACAGGATTAGGATCCTAATTGTTCATATATAGTGTCTCAGCTCAGGTTAGTGGTGAAAATAGACCTTGTTCTTTCTTTTGTGGCATGAATCCTTTCACTCCTAATTTAAGCAGTGATTAAAAAGATAACTGGAGTTGTTTGGGGCCCTTTGATAGGTCAGAGTGGGAAGAACCTCACACTGAAATTACATGCATTGTGAGCTGAGTCCAAAGAAGCTTTGTTAATTTTGTCCTGCTGGATGTCTAATGATTCATCTTGTCTGTTACTTTCATAAGTACTAAATATAGAAAATATTCTTAAATTAAGAAAGAAAAAGGGAAAAAATAATGTTTCAAGCATCAAGTATATTTCAGACTTGTGGATGACTGGCAGATTAAATACCAGGGACCTGGAAGTGTGTGCATGGCTCCAGTTTAGCTGCAGCTCCATTGCCCATGCTGATGGGCCTGAGGACTAGGAAGGAGATAAGTTAGAGGTTATTGCCACCATTGGTGACGAGAAAGGTTACATAGCATGAATGTGAAGGAGGATGTGCTTTAATAGTATTTGTAGTATAAGTTCCTTCATGTTTTCAGTTACTTCAGCAAATATAGTACAAGGGATTACTACTTTTCATTTTAATTTCAAAAGAAGTTGAGAACTAGACACACAGAACACATCCAGGGAGGCCTTTTTTAGTGTGGACATTCAGAGTAGCAGAATTGGAACTTGCTAGCATAAAGGGGCTCTTTTAAAGTGTTTCTTGATGTAGTTGATACATGGCATAGCAAATCTATATATTTGGCAAGCTTCAGCAAGTTCTGGGTTGGAGAAGTAGGATGTAAGGACTTGCAGCTTGTAGGATAATGATACTCTTAGTGAACAGGTACACTGACAACTCGAACTGATCCTGAAAATAAACATGTTGAAAACAAATAGTATGGTGGTACCAGTTGTGAGGACTTGAATTCATGAATGTAAGTAAAAGTATATACTTAAGTAAACTGGTTCCTTTCACTGAATCATACCTACGGTTTCAGCTGCCCATTGCTGAGGAAAGCAGTGGAAGGGCCTTGTTAGGTGCGGCTTTGTTTCCCTTTGATTCAGTTGGTGCCGAGGCTGGAACTAGCAGTGATCTCCCCTCCTTCTTCTTGCATCCTGCCATCTTTTGATGTTTTGCCTCCTAAAATCCTTTTTGCCAAATCAATCCACTTCCTTCTGTTCAAAGTATGGGTGTTACGACGTCCTCTGACATCTGGAAATTTGACAGCTTTGAGCTTCCTTGCTTTCATTCAGGCACTTGGAGAGGGACAATGAACCAGCAAGGACGATAAAAAGAGTCATTTAGACTTATGTTTCAGATAGAAGAATCATGTTTTGTGACATATTCCAGTCTAACAGTATTACTTCTGTTCTTTCTGGCAAAATATATTAGAATAAAACGAACAAAGAAGTATTCAGTGCTTTATCTGCTGGATTTTTATCCTGCCCTGTATTGTACGCCAGGTTTTGAACCATGTGAAGCTGAATGAAAAAAATGATCTGGCAGTTTGGTTCCATTCTCCGTTCCCTGTTCCCCCTTCCCTTTCCACTCTCCTGTTCTTTGAAATCATCGCCCCTGGCTGCTGCAGGAGGAGTTTTTGGGAACCAGTTCAGGGTCAAAGTCTGGATTTTATAGACCCATTTCAGGTCACAAGATTGCTTTGCATGAGTTTGCCACTCTCTAATGAGCAGTTCCAGCTTAATAAGATTCATATCTTATTTATAAACATTTAAAAAAATTTAAACTTATTTATATTATCTCCTTAGTAAGAGGTAGTCTCCACAGTGTGCTAGAAGGAGCTCTGTTTACTGAAGAGCTCTATAGAGCTAGAACTCTGCTTAAAAACTACCCTGTTTATCACGAAGAGCTATTTTCTGGAAGCTTAAGAAGGTTTTTTTGGAGAAGGTCATTTGGGTCTGTACTGACTTCAGCTGAGTGCTACAGTTTTTTCCACAAAACATAATATAAACTTTGTACATTCCCAGTGATAAGTCAGATGTTACAGCAAGCTCAAGGAGAGATTTGTACTCTGGGAAATGAAACTGAACTGAAGCTTGGTGTCTTCTCAGAAACGGGGTTCATTCAGCATGTTTAGTTAAATTCTCAAGGATGGCACTTATTCTTAGAAATAGATATTAATTAAACTGCTAAGTTGAAAAGGGCATGAGAGGAAAAGAGGGGTAAAAAAAAAACCACAAAAAATTTTAGAGAGTGTCAGATGAAGTTCATTTACGCAAAAGGACAACACAATCAAGATAAACTAAATAGTGCTATAAACAAACTAATAAACTAATCTTAATTAAAATTAGGCATGATTGGATTTATGTTGTCCTCATTGCTCCTGAAGAACTGGATTTGTCATTCCCATACCATGCCTCCATCAGAGTGTTCCTGTTTGCAAGATTTTAGTCATTCAGTCCAGAAAAAAGCAACAACAAAACACCTGGAAATTGGCTTCTTTGAATTTTTCTTAACTTTTTTCTATAAAATGAGCACAATTGATTTATTCCTTTTTTCTTTTCTTTTTTTTTTGAAAACTCCATTGGATCTGCAGTGTTTGGAATTAATTTCTCTCTTTATATCTGCCTCCTTCAGCTGATTACAAGGAGATACAGCATGTTGGTTTTTTTTCTAAGTCAACATAGCACAGACTAGTTTTGATGCCTGAGAAATGTGTTATCTTTCACCTCTTGCTAGTGTAGCTGCACTTCAGTATTTACAGGTTATATTTTCTACTGTGGGTTGGTTTTTTTCATTACTGACTGTAAAAAGGCCAAATTTACACCTACTTTAGAAAAAAACCACTTTCATACAAGTGTACTGAAAAAAAAAAAAAGATGCATGGTTTTGCAACAAAGAATTATTATAATGAAATTAATCTTGTCCCAAAGAGCCTTCCATGTGAAGTGCCCCAAAATTATTGTTGGATCTGGCTTGTCTGAGTCCTCATATTTTATTGCTTTGTTAAGTCCTCAGGTTTGGACTTATGTCCTAATTCTACATGGTTTTAAAAAAAATAATATTCTGGTCAGGTGAGCATTTGCTGAAGGAAACTGTGACCTATGATATGACTTTGTAAAATAGATGGTTTTTTAGGGCTTTATGTGTTCTGAGCTAAACAGGAAGACTAAAAACTTTTTGATTAGGATTTTGAAGCCTATATTGACATCAAAATATCCAAATGACCTAAACTGGCAAATTGTGGTATGTTCATCACATGGCAATGAAAATGTTTTTATATTGGAGGCGTGATTATCATCTATAGAGTGAGTGCAACAGTGCTAGTTGGGATGTAAAGTTCTTTGCTGGAAATAGAAATGCATCTAGTCACATGATGTCATTGGATTACTCATTTTCGTTGGGTCATGCATGTGTTCCAACTATTTTCAGAAGCACTGAGCATCTTCAGGTTGGGTGTTCTGTTCTTGGAGGCCTTCAGTCTTCTGGATCTGTGACCACCCTACCTATCATCCACCAGTGATTGTCCAGTTGTAGAAGATCTAACACTTTTTTATCACGGAAGGGAAACAAAGAGCAAAAATTAAATTTGAAACTTTCTGATTGAGGTTTGGAATCATCTCATGGGGAAGCCATCATGAAAACAGTTTTCTCCAACCTAAAATATATAGGTTGGAGGAAAATTACAGAAAGGTATGTTGAAAAGCAAGAAAACATAGCTGGCTCTTTAACAGCTGCTGCTCTCCACTGGGTTAACGAACAGAACCACCTGTAGAGAAGAGAAATAGGTGAGGGAAAAGCCCAGCAGCTCCTGAGAGAAATTAAAAAAGCCAGGGAGCAAGGGTTCCCTTAACAGGGAACAAGGGGGCTCTCTGGCATACAGTGATCCATTACTGTATTTATCCATCATAACTGCTTACCAAGTCCAAACATCTTCCCAAATACCAGCAGCACCACAGAAAACTCCCAAACCCAGGCCTATGGAAGCAGAAGCTGATGCTGTGGAAGCAAAAGCCACTTGATATGAAAGAGCAAAGGGCAGTGGTCAAGTTTATCTGGTAGGACTTTACACTGGGTGCCTAGTCTTTGTGTAACTGACGGGACTTTGCTAAGGGACTCATTAATTTAGCATCTTCCAGGAAATCTACATTTTTTTTCATTTTATTTAAGTTTCTTGTACACTGACGCACATATTCCTGGAAAAGGTCAACATCAGCAAGCAGGTTAGTGGGTAAATTTTGTTGACAAGTGCCAGTGAATGACCAAAGAAGGAAGTATGTAAAATGTGGAAAATGAGAATGATCTGCTAGCAGACAGCAGAACTAAAGGAGAAAGATTTGAGACAATTAAGAGAGAAAAACAGGGCAATGTGTACTTAAAATGTTAACACAACCAGCTCCCTCAGTGCCTATATTGGGTTGAAAATATGTATTAATACGGAAAAAGCCTCAAAAGCTTAAGAATAGTTTTGGACACTTAGTATGTCTTACATGCTCTGTTAGCCATAGCCAGTGGCTTGGTAGGTTGTTTTTGCATTATATCATAATTGATATAATCGTGTTGCAATATGTTTCTGTTAGACTACTACTTAAATGCTTAGGCTGGATAGTTTGAGGATCTGCTCTGAAATGGTGTGTACCTTGCCTGTCAAAAGCTCCTAGGGATCTGAATGCTGTCGTGGTTTAACCCCAGCCAGCAGCCAAGAACCACGCAGCCTCTCACTCACTCCCCCACCAATGGGACGGGGGAGCGAATTAGAAGGGTAAAAGCTACACACACAAGCATAGCAAAACAAGGAATTAATTCACTGCTTCCCGAAGACAGGAGGTGTTTAGCCATCTCCAGGAGAGCAGGGCCCATCACATATAGCGGTTCCTTGGGAAGACAAACACCATCACTCCAGATGTCCCCCCTTCCTCCTTCTTCCTCCCACCTTATATACTGAGCATGATGTCCTATGGTATGGAATATCCCTTTGGTCAGTTTGGGTCACCTGTCCCAGCTGTGTCTCCTCCCAGTCTCCCATGCATCCCCAACTTCCTTGCCAGCATGGCAGTACGGAAAGCAGCAAAGGCCTTGGCTCTGTGTAAACTCTGCTCAGCAGTAACAAAAACATCTCTGCATTATCAACTCTGTGTTCTGCACAAAACTCAAACATAGCCTCATACTAGCCTCTGTGAAGAAAGTTAACTCTGCTTCAGCTCAAACCAGCACAATGCTTTTTACCTGTTCCCTGTGCATATATGTATGTGAAGTCACATATGCACTCATTCATTGTATTGTATTTTATAATATATGTACAAATCCAAGTAGTATTAACTTAGAATAATACAATACAGTTGCAGAGTATTTAAATTTTTAATTAATATATGAAATAATGTAAACATATTATAAATCAAGTTTTGCTCTATCCAACACCATGAAACCTTAATTGACAGGTCTATTCTAAACACTGTAAGACTGTTGTAACCCAACTTTTAAAATTCGTGGAATGATGTCTATGTGAATAGTAGTAATTAATATATCAGTCTTTATATTTCTGTCTGCTCAGAGGAATTTAAAACACAGAATAGAATTGTGATAGCATAGTATTTTTTTCAGGATGATTAAAGCTTTTATTAATATCCAGCATTTCTAGATGCTAGAGCAGAAAATGTTATAATTTAACGTCTTGAACAATTTGTGTCTAATTATAAAGAACACTGTGTAAGCGGAATTTGGTACTTTTTTGGAAGTTGAGGTTAAGGTTAAGCAGGAAGGAAAACTGGGTAATGAATTTTCTGAGGGGAAGAACAGATAAGTGGTACATAAATATAGCTTCCCCAGACACAGGCCTTGTGTTGGACTACCTGACCTAATGCTAAAATTAAGCAAATTTTTGGCTGCTACGGTGCAAGATCAGAAAAGCTCCCATTCAGGATTAGCAGCTGTCTAATACTTATGTTGTGGTTGTTCAACACAGTCTGCTGCTGGAAAAAGGTATCACATTTGGCATCTGTTTGTTGAAGTCAGTGTTATTTCACCTAGATAAAAATACAGACTTTTTCTTGTTCATAGTGTTTGTAGTGTTGCTACTTGGATTTCTCCAGCTCTTTTAGACCTGGGGTAGGCCCTCTCTAGTGAGATGAGATGTCTTCAATAGGTGACTCTGTTTCTGGTCAGCAAGAACTCAATAAGAAAAAAAGAATGGCCCACATAATTTTCTGTTGCTTGTCTGCTCAGAAAATCAAGAAGATGATCAAAGATCTGCTTTGATGTACAGAGACCAGACCATTGCAAAAAAATTGCCTTTCTCTATCAAAACCGCTTTATATTACATGTCTTCAGCCATCTTAAATTCTCTAGAAAAACAGAACAATTTTAAACTAAGTTTGAAGTTTCCCAACAAACATAGGGATAATAGGAAGGTGTCTCCATTTATGCTTAGTTTATATTAATTTATGGCATACCTACATTTCCTAAATAAGTGAGAATACGTACAAAAAGCAGGCTCTGCAATCCAGAGGTTTCTGGCTGTTGGTTGTTTTGGGGTTTTTTTTCAGTAAGCATGTTGACTCTACTTGAGTTTCCTGCACCTGGTTGTAAAACAATAGACAATACAACTCCTACTCCATAATATAACCTTCCAAAATTTAGAAGTGTGTTATAAATAACTTACTAGTAAGTCAGAACAAGATTAACATGTTCTTGATGTTACTTTTCCATAACATAGACTGGAAAAGTTTGTGCAGAGGAGTAGTTTAAGAGGTGATATCCTGCCTTTGGTTTCATTAAAATGTTGGTTTTAAACAATTCTTTATCACGTTACTTCCTTCCAGTTAGAGGACTCTAGCATATGCTTTTGTTCTCCTGTTTGCCCCCTCCTTCTTTCAAGCTCCAGAAACCTAGGCTTTTAAAGGGTTAGGTGAAGCTTCCCATTTAAAGATGTTGGGCACCTGAGCCTTCACTTCTGGGACATGACAGGGTCTGTGAGCAGCACTCTGCGATGGTCTGTTCCCTCCTGTGGCATTGCTCCCAGCCTGAACTGCCTCGGGCAGTGAAGAATAGGTTAAGAATCACATTGTTCTCTCTCACAATGTTCATGACATTATGCAAGCAGCTACATCAAGAATTTATTTATTGATCTTGCTTTTTTAAAGAGGAAATGTAAGAAGAAAACCTGACAGTATAGGGGGGGAAAAAAGGCAGAAAGATGAATTTTGGGTCCTATGAGATAAGTGTCGAACACTGCTTCTTTGCGGAGAGCACAGAAACACCAGCTGGCAAGGCATTTATTTTTGCTTCAGAATGTATTTGAACAGTAAACAATTTAATAAACTTTCCTTTTTAGTCGTTTTCAAGCCTTTTCTAGAAGACAGCTATAAATTGTGTGAAAAAGATATGTATAAATTATGTCTCTGGTATTCATCAACATTTTTGTTGTTTAGAGACTTCAGCACTTTTTTGTGGTTCTAATAATATTACGGACCCCTTAAAACAAAAAGACTTAATATCCCTGGTTGAGAAAGTAAATTATATTAACCATCTCAAGTAAATCTTCACTCTTTGCTGTTTTGAATTTGGAGAAATCTATTACTTTCAGACTGAGAAAGTGTCTTTTGACAAAAAGTGGCTTTTGGAAAAATTGGATTTAGGGAAGAGTTACCAGAGAGAGTCCAGCAAAGGATCATGAAGATGATGAAGAACTGGAGCATCTCTCCTGTGAGAGAGCTGAGACTGCTCAGCCTGGAGAGGAATAGGCTCAGGGGGAATCTCAGTGTATATAAGTACATTGAAGGAAGGGTGGAGCTAGGCTCTTTCCAGTGCTTCCTAGTGACAGGACTGGAAGCAATGGACACACACTGAAACAGAGGAGGTTCCCTCTGAACATCAGAAAATGTTTTTTTTCACTGTGACTGAGCACTGGCCCAGGCTGCCTAGGGAAGCTGTGAAGCCTCTCGTTGGGATTCTTCAGAAGCTGCCTGGACACAGCCCAGGCCACCACCTCTAGGTGGCCCTGCTTGAGCATGGTGGTTTGGTCCAGAAGTTCTCCAGTGGTCTCTTCCAACCTCAACCATTCTGTGATTCCATGCAGATATGCCATATCTTTAAAGGAGTTCTTGTATACTGATTTTCCTCTCTTCTTTTTTATCTTCCAGAGATTTGCCTTATTTGAAGCAGTTGATTGCAAGCCAATCTAAACCTTTAGTCTAGACAGATAAAACTGTTACTTGCAGCTTATCTGACTTGCAGTCATGGCAGTTCCACAGGTGCATGGAGCAAGTTTGTACTGGATTTATTTTGCCTTTCCTCTTAACTTGTGCCTGATTTGCCTATGCAGACTGTCCACTGATGGCTGAAACTGGTGAATCAGTGTGTTTATACAACCTAACATCAGATGTGTCCATTGGATGCAGCCATGATTGCTGAGATACCCCAGCTAACTTGTTGAGTATCAGAAGCATGATTGCATTAGTCTAGGAAAAATTCCATGCTAACGTGGATAAATAAGTCCAAGATAATTAATTGCTAATATATGTTACTACACTGTCCTGTGTAAGCTAGCCCTAAAGCTGTTGTTCTGGAGTCTGGTATCTGCCCTCATTTTATTTCAACATAGAGTTCAGTCCCCCAGGATGTAATATAGGACATATTTGAACAGTTTTGCTGTTCCTAAAATGAAATAAGAAAAAATGACAGTGTTTGTCCTGATAAACTGTATCTTAATTGGCCCTGAGGAGGATGGTTTCCCTAAAATGAACCTGAGTTCTGTTATTAAAGGGAAAAAAATTGTTAATGGAAATGGAAGAGAGTTTTCATTTTGTTCCAGCAGAGTTCTTAATTTTGCAGGCAAAAATAGGAGCAATTTTTCATCTGTCAATAACACTTCTTTGCATTCTGCCCGAATCTGGAAGTAAATGGCCTTCTGCATCATCTTGTTTACTGCTCTTGGTTGAAAAATGTTACAAATTCAGTATCAGATTAGACAGACACATTTGTTTATAAAACCTATGAGGCTGGTGGGATACCAGTTTTCCAGGCAGTTTATAAATAGCAGTATTTTAGGCTCGGGTAGAGGCGTGAATGGGGAAGCTTCAGAGGGAGAGAACGTAGAGCTGTGACCCAGAGCTGCATTCATGCATGAAATGAGATCTTGTACAGTGGACATTCTTATTTTGGCTAATGTAGCCTCAGGCAGAAAATTCTCTTGCTGCATTCTTGAAAGAGTTTGTTTTTCTTTTCCTTTCTCTTTAACCTTGTGCATTAATTATCACTTTGCAGTTTCGAACTGTAAATTGGTCATTTTATAGACAGGAAAAGTGCATATTCATGTACTTCAGAAACAGCAAGTGAATGCATGTTTTTTTCTGCCAGCATCACCGTACCCAGAGTCATTTCCTATGCTGGCTGCATTTTCCTAAAGAATTTGGGCACCTTCTAAATGTCCTGATGTCTGAGGACAGGATTGTGTATTTTGGAATTTGAGTCTGTTGAATTTTTTTGTTTATGTTTTCCTTGCTCTTAGTTTATTAATAGCTTTGCTTTTTCTAGCAGAAGTAGGGGGAGATTCATCAGTGCATGCAATGTTCAATGAAAATTAATGGGAGCAAATGGCACATTTAAATTGCCAGCTAAAATCACGTTGGGAAATTTGCTACTCTTAGAAATATTACAACTGCTATGTAAAGGTAAAAACAAACATCTTGGTACAAAAGCCTCTGCAAGAGGGCAGTAAAATCAGTCAGTAATATCTATTACTGCCAGGAACGGTTGGGTTAGTTGAGTATTAGGGCACTGAGCTGGACAGCTTCATACATAAAAACTTAAATGTGCATTGATTAAAATACACTCTGAAGTAACTCTTGATTCACTATGTTTACTATTTAAAATATATAAAACAAAGACCAATTTAGAGAACAAGATGTCTCTGTATTTCTTTTAATATTGTAAGACTCTTCAGATGCAAAATTGAGACTCCAGTTCAGCCGTATCAGAATACAAGTTACATTTAGGTTTCAAAACAAGATACGTGGGTTTTTCAGCCCCAAGCTAGTTTTCAGTGGTCTGGAAACCATTTGTCATCCTCTGAGGAGGCAAACCAAGGATGAAAAGAGCTTGCAGGTGATGTGCCATGCCTGTAATGCCTGAGCTGCATGGGCTGGTTCTGGATTTTGGTGCCTACTGGTGGTACAATGTTTGGGACGTGGTCCTGGACTGTTCTTTTGAAAGGGGAAGAATAAAAGAAAAAAGATTGAGCCTTGGAAATGGGCAGTAAATGAGATAAGTCAGTGCAAAAGTGTTTGCCTAATCTTATTTGAAACTCCAGGGAGGGAAAAACCTTTAGTTTTCGATGTCAGTACAGTGATAGTAATGCTGCCAGTTGCTCTGAAGCTCTGCAAAAATATATCTGGTTTACTCTTTGAAGTACTTGGGGTTTGTGTTGCTGTTTGTAGTACTTGCATCTCATGACAGCTGAGTATATTTGCCTCCTTTGGTCATGGCAACCATTTTACATTGCAAGTGAAGTTCTCTACCCTGCTGTTTTGATAGATGTTTACTAGGGCTGCCTGTTAAATAGGTATTAATTTCTTACATGATCAAATAGGGATTACCACCTGTCTAAATTAATCTGTATTCACTGTGTATCACTATATTTCAACAAAACGTTTACCTTGAATTCCAGAAAAGCATGCAGCACTTAATCTAATTCTCTTGTTCATCCTCTTGCGTTATATATTCTGGGTATATTTTTACTTTTTTTAAAAATAAAGATAGTCACCATGCAAATTACAGAAATACAAAAGTGAATCTTGTAGCTGTCTGTATTTTAGGCCATGAGAAAAATGATTAGTGCTGCTTAGAAGTGCTGACAATTTCTGATTGTCTGAAATTAAGTCATCTTTAAAAATCGATTTTTTTTGTTTGTGAAAAACTTACAGATTTCAGACCTCCTTTGGGCAACTCTTACTGATTATAAACTGAACTTGTGAAATAATTTCCACTTTATTTTCACTCTTCTGTTAAAACATGAATGTTTTAGTTAGAAAAATTATGATCTTTACCCACAACTAGCTCCAAGGTAGATACTAATTACAGTGTGTAGAAATACTTACTTTACACAGTGTATCTACTTTACTTATGGCAGATCTGGTCACAGTGACAGCTTTGACAGCTGTTGTAATTGTTCTAGGGAAGGTATGGAAGAAAAATTCTTATGTCACCAGGCAGACAAGAGGTAAGGAGTCTGCAAGAGGCAAGAAGATTGAGGAAACCTGAACCATCTGACTTGAAGATCCCCATTTTTTTATTTTGGTCTCTTTTTCTGCTGTAAAATCTATCCAATTATTGTTTACTTTGTGAGTAGATACCTCCTCGGGTGGATTTTGATATTCCTTTCCTGCAGTCTAAATACTGACATCACGCTAATCTATGCAAATCACTGCTCAATCAATCTGAGCATCTGTGGTTGATTAAACAAAACACGTAGGTGTGAAAGCATTTGCATCTCACATGCTCTGCTGGATCTGGCAAAGGCTGAGGGGAGTGTAAAGGCACGGAGGGAGATTTGTCACTGCGATGCCTGCCTGGCAATTTGGAGTTCTAATTGTGACGGGCACAGAGATACCTGTGTGGGCTGAGTCTCTGGAAGAAGTGGAGATTGGAGAAGCTGAGCTTCAGCCCTGCTGCTTGAAGAGGTGAAACCAGCTCAAACTCAAACCCATTTCTGTGGCTGCAGCAATCCATGAGGTTACAGCTTGCAGGGATGTGCTGGTGGATCCTGCAGTCACGCCTGCAGCCTTCCCTGCAGATACCAAGCTGTCAGGGGTGGCTGGCCACCAGAGAAGGTTTGGCATTGCCAAGCTCTTGCAACCAGTGGACAGTGAGGTGGGCAGCACTCAGGGGCAACCAAGCAAGGTGGTGAATGGGAAATGCACTCAAGGTGGTCTGTAAGACACAGCTAGCACAGGGTAGCTGGAGCCTGCTGGTCCAACAGGCTTTTATATAATCCACAATTGGCCACTCTCACCATTGCTTTTCCTCAACTATTTTTATTCTCTCCTTCTGTCCCTTCTGTGTCTCAACCTGACCATGGAGAATGGAGGTAATGAATAACAAAGGAAATAGCTTGTGTTGGGTGAGGGAGAAGTGGACTTGCTAATAACTGATCAGACAAAATCATAGTTTGGCTTTTGTGTCACTACACAGTGGTAACACTGCTCATGCAAGGATGAAGAAAACCGAATTGGTCTGTTCCAGCGAATAAATTTGCGAATTAAGTTGGTGGCATCAACAGTTGAGCAACACAGACCCCCTGGGTCACTGCTTGGGAGGTCCTCAGTGTCTGCTCCTCTGGGCAGGGAGCTTACATGGGAGCAGATTCCACAGGGATAGTGATGATCAGCTGGGTTAAGGACTTGCTGCTTGCCTCCCTCTTCATGGAAGCACTTTTGTCTGTATGATGAGAAATGACTGAGGAATAATTTGCAGTACTTCGTTGACTCTGCAGTAAAGAAATGTTCCTTAAAGTAAATACACAATTTAATGAAACTGAGAAAAACAGTTATTGAAAGAGACACTACCTTGTGAAACTGCAGATTTCCCAATGGGGAGTCACTGAGATCTAAGGTAGCTGAGTTGAAGCACATGTTCAGTTCAGGAGAAACATCAGCTCTCTACAATAACAGGATATTTAATTGAGGTTTACAGGTTTTGAGTTTGTCAGACTGAAGAAGTCTTGAGAGTGAAGAAGGGAAGCTGGTGGTGTGCAGTGGGGCTGGCAGACAGAGATCTAGTGATCTCCAGAACAGTGATGCTTACCTGGGTGTGGTGTGCTGCTTTCTGATCATTAATACTTTCATAAGAAATGTGTTTCCAAAACTAAAAGTCTGTTTGAGCTACGGTTCCTTTTGAACTAGAAACGCCTTTCCTCCCCCCTGCCCCCTGCAGTGAGAGCAGGTAAATATAACTCAGTTGTGTGATTGCCTGCAGAAGTGCAATCCTCCTTCCAAACCTACAATGGCAATGTTAAATTTTAGTGTTGAAATCACATATTGTACAAGCAGTGCAAGTAATTCACTTATTGTACAAGAGCTGAAATAGCCTTACTTAAACTGGGTTATTGGCTTTGAACTCTGGACTTTGGGCAAGAACGAAATGCACTGCTGTCCTCTTGCCTTTCTGTGGATGATGATCTTCAAGCTGCTCATGCAAAAGTATTGCAAAGTTTCTGATTTTGATCCTGTTTCATGGTATTTATTTATTTTCTACTGGAAAATAGTGTCTGCTAGCATCCTGGGATTTCACGAAGATTTCAGCTCTTGGGTTTGAAGAGTGCATTCCTAACATTCCTGAAAAATGCTTAGAAGCTGTAAGTGCTCAGAAATTAGAAGGAAATAAAATGTTGAAGTCCATTATTTATTAAAAGAAATGTCTGGGTTTATGCCAAATGTGAAATTTTATGGCATCTGACTCATATTCTTGAGTATTTGTTGTTGGCAGTACTTCAATGAGTAGAACATATGGACACTGCTACCATGAGCTTGCCTAGCATTAATGTCTCAGCAGCGAATACCTTTTATGTATTTGGTCTTTGGGTCAGGTTAAGTATTGACTTCTTTGCTGTAACAGTCAGAGTGCCAGCTGGGCTGATGGCTTTGTAGTGTGGACACTTGTACAATACACATAGAGGTGAGATCTCATGCAGGCTGTTCAAAAGTCTCCACTCACAACAATTTTAACACTGTTCAAGCCAATGCTGATACAGGATATATTTGGCTTTTCACTTCCCTCCCTTAATTCTTATGAACATTCAGATCTCACTGGTTAATCACTTTTTTTTTTTTTGACAGCTATATGGCCAGACATTTTCTTTGGCTAAATGCAGAATAATTAAGGTCTGTCCATCATTTATTTAAGTTCAGTTTTATTGTTCCTTAAATAAGTTTCTCCACATTTCCTTATGGTAGCAGGTACCGACTGTCCCTGGCCACTGTACAGCTGCAGAGTTGCCAAGGAGAACAAATGGCCCAGTGTCTCCATGGCTGGCTGGTTTACATTCCTGTTACAGGGTCACTTGTACTCTTCTTTCCTTGATTTCCTTGTTCTCCTGAGACTGCTATGCTGAGACTATCATTTAATCTGTAATGGAGAGATCATAAGAACCCAGAATCACAGCTGTTATGAACACTGACAATTTGAGGTGGATGATAGAAGCTTCACATTGGCAGTCATAGCTTTTACACCCTTTTTTCTTCTTTGTGACCAAGAGTTGCATATGTGTGTACATGTGTTTATATATCCCCTCCTCCCCCACATGTAGTGAACAATGGCATTTTGTTTAATCCTATTGTTCTGCATTATTCACCCATTACTTAACCACTCTTTCATACAGAGGTGATGGCTTTTTGTCCTTCTCTTCCTTTTATAGCAAGTTCTGCCTTAATTTGCAAAAATGACATGGGTGAGAATGTCATGATGTGCTTTCCTGATGCCTCTCCCGACGCCTCTCCTGAATCTTACTGACAGATATATAGTGTAAGCTCTGCTTCTTCATTTAGTATGGATCATGTTGGCAGAAAGATCAAAGAGGAGGAATCTTGGGAGATGCCAAACAGTTTTTAACTGGCTTCTTACAAAAGCCAAGGGTGTTATTTATTATATATACATAAGAATAAAATACTTTTTGTTCTACCTTTCATCAGCTCCTTCAGTCGTCCTCTGTCACTGCAGAAAATTCTTGGGTTTATAGGGTTGTCACGAGCCATGTTTGTGAATATCTTTTAATATCTATTTTATTATTATTTCTTTTTTTTTCCTTAGTTGAGAAATTACTTCATCATCCCATCCTAGTCCCTCTGCCAAAAACCTTTGTAGTGGTTCCCACTGGTGACAGCCAACTTGATCAGTTGTAGACTGCCCTGCTGCTGAACTCTACTAACAAGGCATTTATAACTGCAGCATATTTTTTTTTGTCTCCCTCTTTTTCTTTCTTATTTTTTTTTGTTTTATGCCCTGTCTCAAATGATATTTGCCTTGCTTTGCACAGGCTCCAGAGCATGATTTTCAGAAACTTATTTGGTTTTGAGTTTTTGGTTCGTGCTTAGGAATATGTTAAGATATGCAATATTGTGTCTTCTATTTGTAGTCCTGTGCTGCATTTGTTTGTTCACAGGCTGCCTCATGTCAGGCCACTGGATCAGGATGGGCAAGTATTGGTCAAACAATTCCCAGACAAAAGTTGAAGGGATGCCCAAGTGTTTTCCACTAAGAAATCAACTTCATTATCTTTTTTTCTTGTTTGTTTTCCACCAGAAAACAAATTTTCAGTGGCTATGAATATTGGCTGTGCCATTTTCCTTTTACTTTTTCCTGTGTTTGGAGTCAAAGGAAAACAGAACTTGGTACATGAACTCCTACCAGTTCCTGACATATAATAAATGTTCTTCTGCCCTAATTTTACTTTCAGAATTATTAATATTACAGATTTTCTTAGAACTCCAGTAAAAGATAGAATTTTAGCTTGTCTAGCAAAGGTATTATTGTGACTTCAACCAAGCCTCCATGCTACTTTCAGTGCATTCTTTTATTAGAGTTCAACATGTCAGTGACTTAGACTATGTTATTTTCCAGAGAACAACATGCTATTTGTTATTGCCAGGAAGCACTGAAAAAGTATGTGGGGTATAGAAGGTGTTTTATATAAAACAGTTTATATATAGCTTGCTTATGTGTAGT